>NW_016157186.1:223986-232148 GCF_001687245.7 Rhagoletis zephyria
CGAGTTTGGCACAGGGTTGCACGTTCATTATGGTTTTCATGGCTATTGCCAACACGAAATGAGAATTTCAGATGTACATAACGCGCAAAATTTAAAATTTTTGTATATGACAACACCGAATTTGCTGCAGTTTGACCAAACAAAATTAGTTTGCTGTGAGAGTCGCCAAACTCGCTCTCTCCGAGTTTGCTGCAACAACAATTGCACGCAGTTTGCCAAACGAAATTTCTGCATAACACCGACCAAACAATTGCATAAAGAGAAGCAAGCCAAGCCAAGTGGAAGCGATCAGCGATTGTGAAAGATATTCATGCTCACTGGTACACAACCAAGCCAAGCAATTGTGAGAGAGTAATATTTTTTAGTGAGAGCAAGTTTGAGTGAACAATAGGGTGATTCATGAGCTTGGGAGTTTATTCATAAGCTGAGCTATTCACTGCCGAACTCTGATTCAAACTTTTTCTATCCCGTCAGGATTTTTAAATATCCCTAACTAAAAGGCCGATTTAGGCTTATTTTCGAGGTTACGTAGCATTTTATTTATTTCTTTTCGCCGAGTTTTTGAAAGGTTAAATATTTATGGCCAGTTTTAAGTTGCTAAATATTTATATAAATATGTATACCTACCCAGTTTACACTTTTACGGTTTCCTAAGTCACAGTGCGGAAAAGTATGATTTTCTTTAATTTCGAGTTTCCCTACAGGGTACTCGTTGAATAAAATATTCATCTACAAAGCGACTGCCTGCCTTCGCACATTATGGCGAATTTCATATTTACTGATATGGGAGCCAATGCATGCATGCGCTGTATTTGTATTAGGGTGGGATGGGGTGCTTAAAATTAAGCCAGACAAAATGTACTTTCTTTTTCTCGTGAGCTTAAAGCGGCCGCTGTGGTGTAGTGGTTAAAAGTGTGTACTACTATTCTACAGGACCTGGGATCAAGCCCCGTTTCCGACTAACATTAAAAACAAAACAAAAGACAAAGATTTTTGTAATAGCGGTTGCCCCTCTGTAGGTAATGCCAATCTACGAGTGTATTTCTGGCATGGAAAACAGATTCTCACAAAAATATAATCGCCTTTCGGAGTCGGCCCAAAACGTTAACTTTGTGTGATAACATCAAGATGTAAATATTCCTTAATCCGCAAACAACACCCAATTAAAAACAAAACGGTTATATTCGGAGTCAGAGGCCTATATGTAGATCAGTGAATACTCAAGGGTAACCCTAAAATAAAGGGCTGCTGTTTGAAAGGTGTTATCCGATTAAAGCTAGACGGAAATATCGCTTCGCCCTAATGTATATGTAAGGTTTTTTAATTTGATATTTGGTATTTGATCAGAAAATTTGAACATATTAGAGTTGTTACTTTTAATAATAACTAGCCTTCAAATTTTTAATTACTTGAACATATTTATATATATAATTTATTAAATTTTTTTTATTTAATACTGCATATATTTTGCAAAATACGTTCATTACAAATAACAAAAAGCGTAGCGTATTCGCACTATAATTAGTAATGCTCCTTAGATCTGTTGTATTACTTTCAGTTCTTTGTTGGCTGGCAGCCTGATGAACTGGTCATAATTGAACTATTTTACTTAGTTTATACTAACTTTTGTATCAAAGCCATGCAAAAGCGTTATAATTATTGTTATGATAATATTTTATTTTGGAATGCAATTGCATTTTTGATTTATTCTGAACATGGTGAGAAGAGACATTAGCGCTATCCGACCACACATTGTTTTGCAGTTGAATACTTCAAATTTTCTGTGAAGGCGGTGTCAAACGTACATAAATATCAGATTTTCGAATGTAATTCTCGTTTTTTTATTTCATCTAATATGTAGTGTCAAAGTCAAACTTAAATCAAGTACACTGAGCCAAAAGTGCAATGGCTTTTCAACCGAGTTATTGTAAAAAACTTGATTCAAGCATATCACAGCGTACGGCAGTGCGCGCGAGTGACGAAAGCAGCCACAGTAGCATGCTGAAATGACTCGCTTATCACAGCGCACGGCAGTGCGCGTGAGTGACGAAAGCAGCCACATATGTATACATATACACGAGATTTGGAAGTTTTTATCCAGAAGTCCAATCGACATGTTTGATATATCGTTGGAAAGCTCTTGCAGAGTGTGTCCAGAAAATGTATCCAAGCTTCATAAACGATTAACCGGATTCTTAAAAATTAGGCTAAAGTGCTGCGAAACAAAAAACATCTGTTTGCTTTTGCCGGTTTAAGTTGGCATGTGGGTACCCACCCAACATATTTTGTGTTATTCTATGGGCCAATACGAACCATACCTTTTATTTTGAGTTCCGGCTATTAGTTGGAAAGATATAGAGCTAAATGTGCTTTGGTTCGTGTCTCCACTACGAGATGCTTTGGTATGTATGTGGCGTCTGTACGTACCTTCGTTTAATTTTTTTCAAACTTTCAGGAATTAGAGTACAATAAAAACTAAAGAGGGTTTGTTCCAGGATGTTTTTATTCGTATGCCTGTGTGGGCATGGCTGCTGCCTGAAATTAGAAAAAAGGCAATTTTATAAACTACCCCTGAGGCCGCACTACTCAATCCATGCCATTGATGTGGATATCAGTAGAAGGGTCTTCAAACGAGCTATCTAACGCTATCTTTTGTGCTTATGAAATATAAATATGTCATAACGTTATCGCCTGAAAACTAAAAATCGGGCTGCTGAAAATATACATTTCGGGAATTTTCTCAAAAACTGGTCAGTCCATTTTATTCTAAGTTTCCACAGGTCTAGTCCAAAATCTTAACTTTCATCTGGCATATAGCTTATATCTGGGAAAACTCTTGTTGTGGAGATAGTGCTATTCAAAGTGAAAAAATGTCGCTCCAAAAAGGGTCAAATGGTTACAAATTAACATATCCATCTAATTTGGTTACTTGAAGATATAAAAATAACACACCCAGTTCCCCGAAAAAAATCGCCCATTCCCAGATTGCCAATTAAACCAAAATTCCATGCAAATCGGGGAATTTCCCGCGAGTTGGCAAGTTGAAGGTTGCAGCTGTGCTAATCACTTCGTACATGTCTTGGAAACCACAATTTGTGTGTATTTTAGAGTTTTTTTTAGTCACATGCCGAAATTGTAACATTTTTCCCATTTTAATTGCAGGTATGTACACAGTATTTAACTACGCTACATGGGTTTATCACCCGCACTTAACCTACCTGGTATTTACCTATAGTTGTACATAAATATGTATGTATGAATGCATTTAGTTCACCCAATGTGCCGTTACTACTTACATACATATGTATAAATTGCTACTGAGCAAAAGTACTTGGGAAAAAAGCATTAGCTTAATGGCACGAGAGCAACACGTGATAGAAGTAAAACTTCTTAAAAAAGCACATGTGTGCGCCCCACACCCGGTAGAAAACTTAACAAAAATTAAACTACGAGGCAATCAGACGAATACAGTTGTTTATTGTATTCAAAGTTAGTACCAAGTTGATAAGTTTTTATCATTTCTCATAATTTTTGTTTTTAATTTTTTCGAATACAAATGATATGAATCATTCTTTTTCGCTTTATTCCGTATTCGAAAAACTATGTGTTTCAATGGACACATCGATTTGAATACATTATTTGGATTTAGAGAATATTTTTAGCAATTTATTTGAGAAAAATAAAACATTTAGTTTATTGTTTGTATTTTCGTCGATTTTAAATTTGCTACCCCAAAATAATTGATATCAAATAAAACACCTCTTTGACGTACAATTTTCGAGTGACGAAAGCTGGGGTCGAATCGTGACAGACGTGAACGAGTCGGCAATCGTGCGAACACAAATTACGTGATCGTTTAATCGAATGAACCATATCGGATGATAACAATCGAAGGCGAACGAATCGTTATTGTTTATTTGGTTATCGATTATTTTTCTCTTCTTCTTCCTTTTTTAAGTCACAATAGACATTGAAGTGTCAAAATAAGTGAAAAGTAAATAAAGAAAAGCGGCAAAACTAAAATGGATCCGAGCCTTTTATTTTATTTAAGCTCTAGCGAAAGCGAGTTGTGCGTAAGCAACTTCGGGGCAGAAGCAATCCATTGGCATTATCCGACAACGCGTAAGTAATTATACATAGGAAATAAATTACCTTCTCTACTCCTATAATTGCAGATTCATCAAAAGATTTCGGTTAAGCGAGGAGGCATTCCAGAATGTTTTATCGAAAACAAACATAAACTGCGATGACACAAAAGCCATCCCTGCTGCTTTGCAATTGGCTGCAAGCCTCTCGCTCCTTGCAAGTGGTAACTATCAGCACACAGTTGGTAGCGATTACCTGATAGGTATGTGCCAGAGCACGGTATCAAAATTGACGTCCAACGTCTTAAAAGAAATGGAAAGCAAATTGTGTCCGGAATTTATAAAGTTCCAGCCCAACGAATCTTCAAGATGTAAGGAGTGGTTTCCGGAAAAATATAAAATACCTGGAGGTAGGAAGAGGAGTTCTAATGAAATGCGTAGTGACTCCAATGTTTTTCCTTTTAGTGGTTGGATGCGTAGACGGAACACACATTGGATTACAAAAGCCAATTAGAGACGAGCACATGTACTTCAACAGGAAAGGTTACCATAGTCTTAACGTTATGCTAGTAAGTTTCTTTTCTTTCATTTTAACATTTTATTGCTAATATTCCGTTTGCCAGATTTGTGACAACATTTGCAAGATTCTTGCCATAAATTGTCAATATGGAGGTGCAGCCCATGACTCCTGAAAAGGTCCACCACATGTAATTGTTTGGTGAGGTTTTCCCACAAACGGTTGGCCGTTGCTTTTCCCTGCGAGCAGTTTGGGAGTAAATTCTTTNACAACATTTGCAAGATTCTTGCCATAAATTGTCAATATGGAGGTGCAGCCCATGACTCCTGAAAAGGTCCACCACATGTAATTGTTTGGTGAGGTTTTCCCACAAACGGTTGGCCGTTGATTTTCCCTGCGAACAGTTTGGGAGTAAATTCTTTGCCAAGTCAGGGTGTTCGGCCATGAACTCCGCCATGAGTTCTTTCTGCGTAGAGTTTAATTTATTTTAGTTGGTCCTAAAATAAGAAAAATAGCTATAAACTTGTATATGTTTGCANATTTTCCCTGCGAACAGTTTGGGAGTAAATTCTTTGCCAAGTCAGGGTGTTCGGCCATGAACTCCGCCATGAGTTCCTTCTGCGTAGAGTTTAATTTATTGTAGTTGGTCCTAAAATAAGAAAAATAGCTATAAACTTGTATATGTTTGCACAAATTTTATAATTACTTACATTTTTAAAAAAAATTTATCAAATTTTGCGCGCGTACGTTCGTCAAATATTAATCGAATGACAGTTCGAACGAGCGAGTACGTTCACTCGCTCGTTCACGCCTGTCATAATACCGAATTACGATATGAGAAGTTCGTTCACGTCTGTCACAATCCGATTTTGTCATTTTTACGTGACAAGTTGCTCGTTCACAACTGTTACGATTCGAGCCCTGAACTAGAAACACAAAATTTATGATATCAATTTCGTGACGAAAGTTATACGCATTTTTTAACTGCCTTTCAAACGTACGGAAAATCTTTTTTTATTTATTCGGAAGGTGCGAATTTCCGTTTACTGCTAAAAACACAATTAAAAAAAAAAACAGAACTTTTGCAACGATTCGTATGAATAAAAACGATTTTCCCTACGTTTGAAAGGCAGTTAAAAAATGCGTATAATTTTCATCACGAAATTGATATCATAAATTTTGTGTTTCTAGTTCAGCTTTCGCCACTCGAAAATTTTACCTCAAAGAGGTGTTTTATTTGATTTTTACATACACGATGAGGCGTAAGCTTATCTACTTGTATGTAAAAAAATTACCTCAAGAGAATTTCTATATAAAAATTCAAGGAACTGCCTTATGTGAGAAAAGTCATTGTATTTAAGAATTTTTAATGTATATTGAATTGATAAGAATTTTCAATAAGTTTTATGGACTTCGGTTAAAAAATAGGCTAAAAGAATTATTACTAATTTTTTTTTGTTTGGTGGAATGCAATATTTTTTTCAAGGGATATACATTGGATCCTTGGTAAAGTTATCCACGGACGTAAAAACGGAGAACGTGTCGGCTGACACGATTGATCTGATGACATGATCACATGACCGTGACGTTGACGTTGCTTCTGTCTCTCTTTGATATGTTTCTACGCGACGCTACGTGAGCGCGGCTACCCACGAACATCAAAGTCACGGTATTGCGGTGGCAGGGATGCGTGATTTCAAATCCTTTTTTATAAATCTGCTATCAATTAAGAAATATGTATATTTGATTTGTGGTTTGGTTTGTTGACCAAATAAAAAAATTAAATTATTTGTGATTTGAATTTCTAATCAAAGAAATAAGAAATCAAATTTGTGAATTTTATTTGTGATTTGTACAATCATGAAGAGATTTTATTTTAATTTTGGTTCAAACTAACTCAAAATATACTAAAATATAATATGCGAAGTCTAAATTCGTAATTGGTAAAAAGATGAAAAATATAAAAAAACAAAAAATGGAATAAACAAAAAGAAATAAAAACGTGAAGCCTGAAATCGTAGTAAATAAAAAATACAAATATATTGAAAAACAAAAGTAAACAAAAGTAAAGTAAAAGGCGAAGTCTAAGCTCGTACTTCGTACAAAATACAAAATAAAAAAAAAAATAAAAAAAATGCAAAGTAAAAAAATAGAACAGTGAAGTCTACATTCGAGATTGGTAGAAAAACGATAAATATACATAGACAAAAAAAAATTAAAAAATACCAAAAAATTAAAAAGGTGAAATCTAAATTCATAGTTTAACCTCCTCCTGGTGGTCTTCGGAAACTACATTTTATGTACGCTAACTACATGCGTATTTTTTATGCCGGCCGTATCGGAGTTGCCATTTCGAATTGTTGAAACCAAACTTGAAATTCGTGACCAGTAAGCACAAAAATCATTGAGTAACAAGTTTCAAGCCAAACCGATTACTTTTCACAATATTGTTCGCCATATTGGATCCGACATTTAGAGTTTTTAAAAGCTAACTTCAGATTCGTAATCACCGACTCCAAAACCTCCTGTAGAAATTTTTAAGCACTAAGGTGTCGAATATTGTCCACTTTTTATCGTACTCTGGTTCTCATAGTGCACAGCAGAAAACACAAAAAGGTCGTACAGAGAGATTTGGCACAGTGAAAATTACATTTTGCTTGAGAGATCTGTTTGTGTCAGAGAGAAACGCAATAACAATAAGTGGAAAGGATTATTTTCGATTGCTGAATGTAGGTAGATACTGACTTATAATAAAGAGCATTGCTGTCGAGTGACCATATATGTATTGTACATATCGATGGCCACAAACAGAACGTTATCTCAGCATCAATTTATCCCATCTTGAGCACCGTGCGTTGAACTAGCTTAATTTAATAATATCTCAACCAAGCATAATTGATTCATATTAACTAAATATATCAGGCACTGTCAGACAAACTATCCTAACTCATACGTGCCTATTCAATTTGCTTTAAGTTAAGCTGTTAAGTTATATCTAGAATCCACGGTGTTCAAGATTAGTATGAATTGATGGCTATCGACCAGTTTAGATAAAGTAGTTCGATATGTACATAACTACATACAGAGTTATATTTGGAATAACTTTAATATAAATTTGTAAAGTATTCGTCCCTATTAAGGTGACAATGGCTGTATGTGGACCAGAGCTGTAAAATGATTGAATCAATAGGATCAGCATTCACTCGACATTCTTTTCAAAATTTTGATTGTTTGTTTGTATAAAAAAAGCCTCATTCCTGAGTGGCTTAAAATGCTTGAAAACAAATAAACTGTGTTGTGTTTTTGAATGGTAGATTGACATTCAGTATGGAATGTGAATGTAACAGAAGCATTCGCACACACACATGATTGTATATTTAAAATGAATGCACACGTTTTTACCATTCAGTACTAATACTTTTTTCCCAGGGTTGATATATTTTATACTTTAAAGTTTAAACATATCTGGAATTGAAAAAAAACATATATGTATACGTATGTATGTATTTCAACGCGTATGTATAGACGTTTTCTGACATTAACCCATGGCTAATGACTGG
>NW_016157186.1:234740-242174 GCF_001687245.7 Rhagoletis zephyria
ATTCATCTGAGTGCTTATTCAGTGTTAAAAGTGAATCGTTCGTCATTCAATTTTTTCAATCTTTCTTCCTATATGGAAATGTGTGCAATCGTATCTACTTTGAGTGAATGTAGAATTGAAAAACTATAAGCCGCATTATTCAATAAGGGAGAATTCAATGAAAACATAATAATATAAAATTGATGATTTTTAATTTCAAATGATTTCACAGTTTTACAGCTCTGATGTGGACTCGCGCATGCATTTGAATACGCACATTTACGAGGCACAAAACTCGACCAGTGTTGCCACTTGAAAACATTTTTAGGTACCAAAACGCCTACCAAATCAGTTTCCAAACTACCAAAATTTTTCATCATTAAAATGAGATTTCACGAGTTTGCAGGGGTTTTAGCTACACAAATTAGCAGTAAAAATTAGAACTACACATAATATTGATTACAGTATTGGTTAATTATTCACACCAATCTTTAGGATAAAACAAAATAAATTCGGGCCTTTAAATAAAATAATTAAGTTATTGTATAAAAAACTTCTGTAAAATATGTTAATATCTTTGAGATTGATTCAATTCATATCAAAAAATCTTTTTTTGTGTGTGAAAAACACAAAAGCAGACATTTTATGCATTTCAATAAAAAATTCCAAATTTGATCAATTTGCATGCACTCACCCTTTTTACCAATACACTCACACTTTGCAAATTGCCTATCACCAATTTTTCTTTCAAAATGATAGGTAATTTCTTGTTAATTTCAACAGCTAATCGGTCATAGCTTTGGGAAGTGAGTTTTTGTTTGCAGAAAATTGTCTGCTTAATAAAATATATAAAAATATAGAGAAATCTTATACGTGTAAGCAGTGTTTTGAACGTGTAAATTTAAATTAAGCGAACAAATTTTAATGTTCAGCTTAGTTGTATTTTCAAAACATTTTTGCCTACCAAAAGCTTCATCGAACCATCCAAGCTACCAACGCAGAATGAAGCTACCAATTTTGGTCCAATTGGACCAAAACGGCAACGCTGAACTCGACCCAAAAGTCGTTCCCCTATTGCCTCAACCGGCATCGCGTGTGCCGCTGCTTTCTTTGCTTATAATGCGGCCGCGTATGATTACATATGGAGTCCTGTACCACAATGCATGAATTCCGTCGGTTGCAGGTCACCAACGAGCCCCTGGCGCGCCGGGCTTGCATGTGCCCTTCTGCCGTTTGCATATGATTTCAAAATTTTTATTTACACTCACTCGTCTATACCAGTGATTCCCAAAGTGGTCCAGGTCGACCCCTGTGGTCCACGGAAGACTAGACGGGGGTCCCGGTGACGTGACAAAAAATTTGGGGGGCCATGGGTTGTAAATGGGGGTCCACGAGAATTTATCTGGTTTCGAAGTAAATAACCAAAATGGTTGCTGCTGCTGGCGGCAGAGATTTAAGCACTTGTGTATTTTCAATGCTACAGGATACTACGCCACCATTACCTTTGTTGAAGAGATTCTATAATGTTGAGTTCCTTGATACTGAATGCTGGTTTGATTCCATCGCTGAGACCGGACCCACACATTGTCAAATCTTGACTGATGGCTCCAAAACTGACTCTGGGTCAAGATCTGGGATCTTTTTCGAGGTTAATGGAGATAAGCTTCACTTTTCTGTAGGGGAATATGCTTCGGTCTTCCAGGCTGAGGTAATTGCAATACTCAAAGTCATGGACTACGTGGTGGAGCATAGATGGAAGGGAAAGAGTTTACGTGACTGCAGTGACAACCAAGCTGCACTTAAGGCATTGACCAGCCCTCTATTTAAGTACTTCCAAACTAGTTCGGCAATGCAAGTCTCGACTAAAATATGATGGTAAACATAACGAGGTTGTTTTACTCTGGGTGCCAGGTCACTATGGAGTACCTGGTTATGAGACATCTGATCATTTGGCCAGAGTTGGCTCAGACCAGGCATTCCTCGGTCCGCAATCAGTTTTAGCACTCCCACCTTCGGCAACCGAAGCCCCATCAGAAACTGGGTGAATACTTCGCTCAGAAATGACTGAGAGGCATCGAGGGGATGCAGGTGGGCAAAACTCATGTTGCCTTCAATCTCACAAGGTTCATCTAATTTTTTGCTCTCACTGAGCAGACGACACTTCAGACAACTTGCTGGCACAGTTGCCAACTTGGTGCTTTAAGCACTAGATTTAGTGCTTTTTGAAAATTAGAACGCCAAAAAAAATTATTTAGTGCCTAGTGCCTTTCTTAGTGCTTTTTTTCTGAACTAAAATTACTCAGATATAGTTAAAACCTGAAATAATTTTTAAATATTTAAAGTTGTAGCAACACTGAATTTAAAAAAATCTACAAATTTAAATGCACTTAAATACAACCATGACTGATAAAAACCTGTACATGCAAACCCTCTTCGTTCAATTCTATTCGCGTTGAAAATGCTGGTAGATATGCGAGTAGGTTAAGTATTTTTTTTATTTTCTAATTATTTGTAAAAAATTTTATTTTTGTACCACCTGAGTAAAACCCATTGTTTCTTGGTGCTGAATCCAAATCTGGCCGCACAATTGCTCCAGCACTAGAATTTTGAGATATCCTAACCTCAAAGTGCCAAAATCACGGTTTTTGGCGATGTTTCAAACAATATATAATATATAATGAAAACATGAATTTTTTTTGCCCATTTCTACTTAGGGCATGATTTTCGTTTGTTGGGATTCGATTTTTCTTGAGATATATCAGTTTTAATGCGCAGTACTTCGGTATTACGTCATAAGCATGAGTCATTATAGCATGTGGCCTTTCAATCGTTATGAGCCAAAACGTTTTGTGTATTGATTTATGTATGCATTCTTATAAATATTGTTAATTTTTTGTTTTTGTTTTGTTAAAAACTGTTATGAAAAAAGCATCCATTGATTCAAAACCATTTGGTGCTTTTAGTGTGGTAAAACGCTTTTTTCCCCAAGTTTTTGGTGCTTTTTGAAAAGCAAGAGTTGGCAACACTGCTTGCTGGACTGCTGACTGGTCACGTGGCACAAATACCTTACTGTAATAGGCGTAAATGACAAGTCCATTTGCCCATCTTGCCTTGAAGAAGATGAGACGGTGGAACACTTTTTGTGCTTCTTGCTCGCTTGGTTATTTGTCATCGATTTTTTTTTAACTCCCTCTTTTTTCTATTGTCAGTTTCGGAATTAAAAGTTTGGCGTAGAAAGCTTAGCCGTTTTGATGTTTTAAGTTTNTGTGTAATAGCTGAATTTTTTTGTAAGCGAGCGACAAAAGAACGCTCAACTCGGGTAAAATTTCCTTTTAGCTACTTAAGCAACCCTGCTGGTAGCTGGCAANGTGATAAATATTTTTCGCCTCACTTTAAAACTCGGAGCGATAAAAATAAAAATGATGCCATTAACACAAATAAACTATTTTACATGTACTCCACGTGCAAAGTCTTGAGTGAGCCGAACGTTTGATGAGGATACGGTGAAGATAATGTAAATAACGCTAGCGCTCGCAGTGCTCTTAAAAAATATAGCTGCTCCGAGNAGTATGTTTTAACCGACCTGGCTGAACTCGGATAAATAGCCGAGTTTGTGTTGTTGCTCGGTTGCAAAAGAATGGACCTAATGTATTAAAGTGTACTTAATTAAAAGTTTTTTATTGTATATTCATGAATTCATTTTATTTTTTGACTTCCAAAATAGTGGTTTTGGTCCTTAATTGGACTAGTAATTTTCTGTCTATTTTAAACTAGTATGAGACTGGTATATTTCTGACCGAAATCTGACAATTGCCATCTCGTAGGACATCCCCTTGTTAAAAATNGCTCCGAGCGAGAGAGTATTTTGATATATTTACGAGCTCTATTTTTTAACACCTACAAGTGTGTAATCACATTATTTTTATCAACAGAACACAAGAAAATATTTAACTTTTATTTTGGCCACTCGGAGTTTAGTTTTTGAATTCACCCGCGATGCNTACAGGGTATTACTAAAAGCGAAAGCCAATAAGATAAAAATTATACATATTTGGAAATTCCGGCTATTCTGCAGCGAAATTACCTGCTAATTTTACTAAATGCTTTGACACATAAGCGTTGCGAGTGAAATATCCGTTTATAATAATTTTTTTAATACAGCAACAAAACACCAAATAAGTGAAATGGAAAAAAAAATATATATAANAATTTTTACGAGGTTTGAGAATATTTAGAAATGTATCAGCAGATGGTCCACCGAAACCAGTAAGTTTTTTAAAGGGGTCTACGAGAAAAAAAGTTTGGGAACCTCTGGTCTACACACACACACACACATTTTAGTCCAGCGCTCTTGCCTTGCATTGCAATAGTATGCTATTTATTCAGAAATTTATTTTTCCTTTTTCTTTCTCTTTTTCTCCAATACGGTAAAATTTCTTTCTCAAATGTAAACATTCTAAAACGGGAAATTTGAGAATTAAAAAACCAAAACAATGCACTTAATGAGGTCATTTGCCTCGTTCAGCTGCATACCGTGGCTCTTGAAAACTCTGGCGGTGCTAAGTGCTCAAAAGATGGCATTGTTATTGTGGCCGGTATTTTTGTTTACATACACCAATTAGTGTGATGTGTGCATTGGGTCGGCCTCTCGGAGCTGCATACATCCATACATACGTACACATGTGTTAATGTACGTACATGTACCCTGCAGTGAAACCCCAAACTAGTCAGGAAAAATACTAGTTAACAACNGATTGTATCGCTTTGATTTATTTCTTTTTTTTAGAAAAAATGTATACCTGCACGCTTAGAGTGGAAAGTTGCTATGTAAAGTTATTCTTTACAGGAGAGAATAAAAACCGTCCAAACCATTTTTTNTATATATAGTTACATAGATTGTATCGCTTTGATTTATTTCTTTTTTTTAGAAAAAATGTATACCTGCACGCTTAGAGTGGAAAGTTGCTACGTAAAGTTATTCTTTACAGGAGAGAATAAAAACCGTCCAAACCATTTTTTTTTCAAGCACTTGTTTGCAAAAATCTTAACACATGTAAGTTTTCGCTAGCAACTCTAAACTAATCAAACTTACAATGGTGATGAAAAGTTTGTGTTTCTCCGAAAAGGAACGGAAAGTTTGATGTTTTAGAAAACGATTAGTTTTTAATTGTCCTGGCTCCTTGCATCAAAATATAAGTTTTTAGAAAAAGCGGACTTAGCAACTTTTCACTCTAAGCCAGCGATATGTACAATTAATATGAAACTTGAATTGAATTTGAAATTACTTTTATTCCCAGTGTTCATTTTGTAGGCGTATATGTAGGCATACTTATGTATAAGTTTTGCTGAACTTTTTCAGCAAAAAGCTATGTACGTAAGATTGAATACCAACTGTCAAGTATAGTTAAAGAAACAGGATTTTTTGAGATCATTTGGAAGGCAATTTTTACTTACCTGAAAAATGGCATTCCAAATAATCGATTTCACAAAGTTCGGACTTTCTGTAAACGCAGCCGACACAAGTGGTACCAGTGTTGCCAGTTTGAGGGATTTCGCCCTTTTTTCGGGATTTTATGACTAAAGCGAATGCGATTTTCTGACGAAAAACAGGATTTTTGTCGTTCCATACCAAGCAATAAAATTTAGTTATTGATAAATAACCGAAACGGCCACACTCTGTGGTAAAATAACGCCGTTCATATGAATTCTATCAGCGGAACTTCATTCACTTGAAATTAATTATAATAGCAATTTTATGAGTTATCCAAAATTATTTTAATTTATTATTACACCTTGAAATTCTCAACTTATTCTTAAAAAACCATTTTTGCGAGACTTCCGGCACTAAATAACTTTTAGCTCGGTTATATTTTAACCCATTTTAAGATTTTATACGGCTATGAAAAGAAGGATACTTATACTATTTTAAGAAATAATAAGTTTTGTGAGTGTAGAGTATTTTACCTATATGTTTTTATACTTGTTCAAATTCTTGATGTTCAATTTATGGTTTAATTAATTTGTTTGTTATCAAAAAGAAAATTTTTGATTATTCAATAATAAACTTTCAACATACAAAAACTTAAAATTTAAACAAAATATATTTACTCTTAAAATATCATATAATTGATATATTGGCGATCCTGCCAGGAGGCGAATATCTCACATTAGATAAATTTTTGCAGTCCTCTGTTACACGAACCTTCTACTACGCTCTTGGTCGCGTTGAAGACCAGAATCTGCTCCTGATTCAGGGGTATAAAATCAGCAAGATTTTCGGTATACTCCTTTCGGTATTCTGGACACAGTTTATTCTCGTCGGTGCGTATCCTGTGCAAACAAAATCAACAAATTTGCAGCAGCAACTACCACCACAATAGCATGAGCACCAAACGCAATTTATTAAACAATACAATTTCCATCCACTGCCGGCACTTTAAATAAACTGTTGAACAGACGGGTTTCAGTCGACTTTTGCTTCGGGACATCATTGATTTGATGCAATATAGTCACTTTTTTGTCCAACAATCAATTCCATGAACTGATTAATTGCAGTCCTAAGATCATACGTAAAGTACATCATTGTTTAGATAGATACCAGAAAGTATAATCAGGCCTACAGCTACTACAACAACAACTAACGCAGCAACAGTCACAGAAGTTATTTTCAGTTTTGCCGTCACAGGTAACGAAGGAATAAAATTAGTGTTGTTTTTCATTAAAAAAATATATATATTTATATATTAATACGCTAACATGAATTTTGTCTCCGTCCGTTTGGTGATTCTACCGAACCGATTTCCAAACCAAGAACACCATTGGAAAGGCATTTTTCCGTTGTATGGTTTCACAATTGGTTGAAAATTACGGCCAAAACCGTCGTTTAAACATTTCGTATTTGTGTATAGATGTTGCTGCAACATGTTCATTTTGACATGTTTCGCATGTTGTTTCACTTCGCATTTGAAATTAAGCTTTGAAATAAAGATGAATATTAAGATGAAGAAATAAATGATAACGATGAAGGCTAAAAGATAAAGACAAAAATGGAGACAATGACAGATACATAAGAATTAGGGTAACTGAAAGGGTAAAAATATTTCTTGAATTTATGAAGTGAAACTTCTTTAGTGGCAGTTGGTTGGCTGGGAGTAAATTTTCAAATTCAAGGGGAATAATGCACATGGAAATGGTTCTCAGCGGTTTAGCGGTTTGAGAATAAAAACAAAAACAAAGATGCCTAGAGGTACAGGCAAAAACGAAGATCAAAGTAAATTTAAACACTTTAAGGTAAAGGTGAAGAGGAATATGCAAAAATAAAGATAAATATGAAGAAAGGATGAGGATGAAGATCGATATGGTTATCGATATAAAACTTGATATTTTTATCAATATAATAATCGATATTGCTTTGATAAAATAATCGATATTGTTATCGATACTGTTATTGATTAA
>NW_016157186.1:242611-242699 GCF_001687245.7 Rhagoletis zephyria
TGAATAGAAAAAGAAAAGGATATCAGCAAAGATGTGAAAGATAAAAACAAAGATGAAGACCAAGGTAAAGTTACCGATTTCAAAACCA
>NW_016157186.1:242960-270463 GCF_001687245.7 Rhagoletis zephyria
ATAAAAACGTGTGGGATTAACGAAATTTGTCAAGTTAAAGAAATGTATTAAGTTATCGATATTTATTGAGTTGTCATTATTTATTGACTTAAGGAAATTTATCGCGGTGTCGTAATGCATGGAGTTCTTTCAACTTACAGAGTTATCCATAATTATTGACCTACTGAAATTGGTTGGTTCAACGAAGCGAAGTTTATGGAATTTTCAAAATATATCGATTTATCGAAACTTCAAGGTTATAGATTTGTCCCTGCTTATCGAATTTAATCGTCTTAACAGAGTGTAACGAGTTATCAAAATGGTTAGATAATTTTCGAAAAATGTGGAGATGTAAGAAGTAAAAATTTATAAAGGTATCCAAAGTTTTTAAATTTTTGAGTTATCTAAATTTATCGAGCCATCGAATTTCACAGTTATCGAAATTGGTCGAGTTAACGAATTTTGTTGAGTTATCGAATTTTAGTGTTCTTGAAATTCATCGAACTATCGATATGTATCAAATCATTGAAATTTATCGATAAACTTGAATGTATCGGGTCAATTCCAAGTCCTGCCGAAGTCCTCCAAAGACCTTCTCAGATAAAAAAAAAATTTGTTACGTTTTAGCAGAAGATTTTCCGGCTAGTTAATTTGTACCGTATAAGTTTTGCTACGTGTTAAGTTAGAAAACCTCTCCCAGGCTTCTAAAACTAGAAAAACTGTCGAATTTCGACAGTAACTTTTACTCTAGTGTATATAAATTCGTGTCTGAAGTCTTTTGTTTATTGATTTAGTTTTTGTTAATGTTTTAAAAGTTACTCTCAGACTTTGTTTATTTGTTTTTAAAATCAAATTTATTAACAAAAAAAAGCCAAAATTAATTTCACTTTTAAATATAATTAAATTTTAAAACCAAAATTTTTTAAAAGAAATTTAGAATTATTAACTACAACTAATAATCAATTTTTATTAACATTTATTTTAATTTTTAATATTTTTTTCGTCTATAAATATATATATACATAAATATTATTTGCGGTAATTTAAATTATTATTACTTATATTTATTTTGTACACTTCTTCCCCAGTTTATTTCAAAATGCAAAGATAACCAATACGAACACGCAATTTCACAACAACACGAAAATCCAATACACACATCAGACATAAACATTTCACAAAGTATGCAATCTAATAACTTTTCAAATGAAAATAATTTAAGTGCGAATTTATCGAAATCTGTTAAATTGCCTCATTTTTGGGAAGATTGTCCTGAAGCATGGTGATGATAATATCAAATTCCAAAATATTCTAGTTTTTCTTCAAAAAGAATCAATTTCTAAAATTATTGATGTTATTAATCCGCTTCCTTTGATTAACAAATATGAAACACTTAAGAAAGTTTTATGTGAAAGATTTTCTCTTAGCGAAGAGAGGAGATTAGAACAATTATTTTCAAATACCGAACTAGATGATAGGTCACCATCAGAACTTTATAGGCATATGAAATCTTTAGCAGGTTCCAAATCAATTATCAGTAAAGAACTTTTATTTATATTATGGAGTAGTAACTTACCGCAACAAAAACAAATTCATGTAACTTCTTGTAGTAATCAAAGTACTGAAGAAATTATTTCCCTTGCAGATAAATTATTTGATTTGATAAATAAACCTCAATTGTCTAAATCTTTTAATGTCGCTAGCGTAGAAAATAATAATAATATTCTGGAACAGTGCATTAGAAATTTAACTGCGTTAACTACAGCCATTTACCAAAATCTTAACAAAAGTACAGAAGATATTAATTCTAATGTTTTAAACTAGATCGTTCCATTATGACGGTGGCTACTAATGGAAATGAAGTTAAACAATCTCGCCGCCTATTTATTTATGATTAATCCAATAAATTAAGTTTTTTAATCGATACTGGTGTAATCGTTTCGGTAACATAAAAGAGATTCAGATCTTAATTTGACTGCAGCTAACGGCTCTTTTATTAAAACTTACGGCACAAACTTTTAAAAATTAGTCTAGGTTTAAGACGTAATTTTGAGCTCCCTTTCATATTAGCGGATATTTCAAAACCAATAATAGGTGCTAACTTTTTGGATAAATTTGGTGTATTAGTTGATATTACAAATAGAGAAATTACTGATTCAACAACAAAATTGAAAGTTTCTGGATCATCTGGTTTTTGCGATATATTTTCAATAAGGATACCAATTACTTAAAATAAATTTTCTAAACTTTTAAATGATTTTCCTTCAATTACTTGTGAACCAGATTACACTAAACCAGTGCAACACCAAACGGTTCACAGAATTGAAACAGGAGTGCTACCTTTCTCTAAACCACGTCGTCTTGATCCAATTAAATTCAAAATAACAAAAACAGAATTTGAATTTTTAGTTAAAACAGGTATATGTAGACCTTCACACTCTCACATTGCATTTCCTTTAAATTTAGTTCCTAAAAAAGAACCAAATGATTGGAGACCTTGTGGAGATTACAGAAGACTTAATTGCATTACTATTCCAGATCGTTATCCGTTACCTCACATTCATGATTTAACTATTGATTTAAAAAATAAAAAAATTATTTCCAAAATTGGTCTTGTTCGTGCGTATCAGCAAATAAGCAAATACCGATGGTTGAAGAAGATATACATAAAACAGCAATTACTACACCATTTGGAATGTTTGAGTTCGTACGGATGCCTCTACGAAATGGTCTACGAAACAATGCACAAATATTTCAACGTTTTATTAACGAAGTATTTTCTGGTTTGGAATTTGTATTTGTCTATATTGACGATATTCTTGTTCCAATGATCAACATGTTGAGCATTTCAAATCTGAAAGACTTGAAAAATATAGTTTGAATATTAAACCTAGTAAATGCATTTTTGGAGCAAATAAATTAGATTTCCTAAGTTATGAAATTTCAAGTGAAGGAATCAGACCTTCTGTCGAACGAGTTGAAGCAATAGTAAATTTTGAAAACCCACTTTCAATAAATAAATTACAAAAATTGTTGGGCATTGTTAATTATTACCATAGATATGTTAAAATGTTAGCAGCAGAACTTAGTCCTCTCCACGAAACGTTAACATTAGCAACTAAAAATAAACTTAAACAGTTAAATTGGACAGAAAATACAACTAGGGCTTTTAAAAATGTGAAGAAACTTTTTACAAAGACGACTTTACTCACTCATTTTGATAAAAATGGTAAATTGTCACTTGCTGTCGATGCATCGAATGGAGCAGTCGGTGCGGTTTTATAACAAATGAGTAATAACTTGCACTTGCATATTTTTCAAGAAAATTATGCCCCACAGAAATTAATTACTCCACATTTGACAGAGAACTTTTAGCGATATACAATTCAATTAAACATTTTAAACATTTTCTAGAAGGTAGAACATTCGCTGTTTATACTGATCATAAACCTTTTAACACATATTCTAAATTCTAAATCAGACAGATCACCTCGACAAATTCGACACTTAGAGTACATTGCAAAATTTACAGACGACATTCAATACATTTCTGGATAAAGAATACATAGTTGCTGATACCCTTTCACGTATTCCAGATGCTAACATGATTTTAGCCCAAGACATAAATTTTCAAACATTATTCGGGGAACAACAAAAAGATCAAACACTTTATGACATAATATCTGACCAAAATTCCAACAGTAATTTAAAAGAAATTAATATTCCAGTACTTAATCTTAATATTTGGTGTGATATTTCTCAACAACCTTTTAGACCATTTGTTCTATGAGAAAATTCATTTTTGATAAAATTCATTCTTTATCACATCCAAGTGTCCGTACAACTAGACGATTGATTCAATCAAAATATTTTTGGCCTAATATGCGCAGAGATATCAATAATTGGGCTTTGCTTGTATAAGTTGTCAAAAATCTGAAATTTCTAAACACACTAAGATGCCTGGGCAAAAAATTAGCATTCCATCTGGACGATTTGAACATATTCATATAGATCTTGTTGGTCCATTACCTGTGTCAAAAGAAAAACGTTACATTTTAACTATCATTGATAGACATACACGTTGGCCAGAAGCATATCCACTTAGGGATATTTCAGCAAATTCTATAGCAACAGCATTTGTTCAAAATTACGTTCCTCGTTTTGGTATTCCTCTTTATATAACAGAAGATCAGGGATCACAATTTACATCAAAATTGTTTACAGAATTAACTAAATTGTTAGGATCACATAAAATTCATACGCGTCCATATCATCCCCAATCAAACGGGATGATTGAAAGATTTCATAGGACATTAAAGACTGCTATTACTGCTTCGGAGGATTCTACTCACTGGTCTAAAATTCTTCCTTGGATATTATTAGGATCACGTACATAAGTCTGTTAAAGAAAATTTAAAATGCTCTTCTGAAGAATTAGTTTATGGACAAACATTAAGATTACCAGGTGAATTAGTTGTTACAAGAGTATAATAATGAAGTTGATAATACAGATGAAACTCTTTATAAGCTAAGAAAATATTTTTCAAATGTTAGATCAAAGGTTGTACATACAATAAAGAATACTTTTTTGTTCCTAAAAATTTGGATATTTGTGAGTACGTTTTTGTTAAAGTTATTCACAAGTAAAATTTGCAATCACNTTTGATATGGTGAGCATATTGCAAATATATGGAAAATTGTTAGGTCAATCTGAAATTTACACAAATTTTTATTATTATTTTCTTTTCCACAAAATTTTTTGGCAAAATATCAAAATAAATTTGTCTGTTTTAGTCACTACTTTGAAAATAATGTTTTATTTCGAGTAGAACTAAGTACCTTTATAAAAATCAATAGACAGTTTCGGAAGTTATGATTTTTGTAAAGATGTTTCCAAAATCACTTCGATAATATTTCACAGAAAATTTAAATCAGTTTGATTGGATTAACNATCAATCCTGCTAATACAATTTCTGATACAACAAAAAAAATCTAATTCACTAACAATTCCAAATACAAAAAAGAAAATAACATNGTTTCCAAAATCACTTCGATAATATTTCACAGAAAATTTAAATCAGTTTGATTGGATTAACTTTTAGGTTTCAATAGTTCGTCTAGTTGACCTTCAAAGTTTTGGGCTCAGCCGCATGTGTTGTGACGTGGAATGGCACATATAATTCCTATGAATATTGCATATCTATGTATGTAGATGCTTGTGTTTTTTCATCGGAAAGCATTTTATGTATAATAGGTACATATAGCACGGGATTTCTATCGTAACTGTAGTATAAAACGGGATTTAGGTTATATTTGGACGGGGTTTTATAAACCGGTTACTGGCAACACTGAGTGGTACGTGCATTGAAAAAAATACGGTAAGTCCTAGCTACCTCAATCTTGCACTTATTATACTAAATTTAAATGGATTGCAAGGGGGTTTTTATTTGTTGTTTTTAATTGTTTAAAAAAAAGTAGTGGAAACAATTGTTTCATTAAAAATCCTTATTTTTGCGAGCGCTAGCTGAATAATGATGAAGCTTTGCCACAACTTTTTTTTGTGGCCGACAAGGAAATTTTTATATGGGACAGAAACATTCTATTTATTCCACACAGTCTGGCATATATTCATACATGTCGTCATCTGAAATGTAAAAAGGACGTAGCTAACATTACTGAAATGCTAAAAGTTGTGTTTAATACGTTTTTTTTTTGCATAAAACCACGTGGGGAGTTGCAATTCGGTAAAATGCATCATATCAACCGATATGTACCTATGTATATATAAGTATCACTTGCCTATTATTTTTTTTCTATACTAAAATAAATTACGAGGAGAAACCTACCCTAAATTAATTGCATAACGGAATGATTAATATTTATATCAATATAATAGAATACATTTTCGTTTCTAATTCAGTAATTTCGACTGAAGAATAAAGTCATTCGCTCATAACAATTTCAAAATAACAAACTTTTATTCATCATTTAAGTACTTCGGATTTTTTAAATAACGAATTTGAAATTTTAAGTAACGAATAAATTTTTATCGTCTACTTGATACGATGATGACGAAGGAATGATTGAATACTAAATGAAAAATTATTTGTTCTTCCGAGTTACATGAATGAAGAATAAAAACTTATTCTTCATTCGAAATTTCTTGAGTTGTGAATAAAAGTTTATTTGTTATTTGAAATTTCATGATGAAAATTCATGAAATTTTTTTCTTTTCATTAAAAATTTTGTAACTATTAAACCGTTTGAGGTGAAAATTGTTTTTAAACATATTCTTGTAGGGCATTAAATTCTCTAAAAAATTACCCTAAGCGCGATCATCTTAGATACGATTAAGAGTAATAAATATGTTATAATAGCTACTAAACTCCTGCGCAATTCCATTTAAAGGGCCTAACAAGATATCCGATCGCCGCGCAAATACTTTCCCTCCTTTACTCTCATCGTTCGGGTCAAGTGTGAGTAAGCATAAATCAGTTTCTGCAAGCGTACGTAAACTACCGATCAATAGCAAGACGCGTAGAGTATTTACTTTGCCTTCCGCAACTACTGCGAGTAAAAGGTATTTGACAGTAGAGTACTCTACTGGTAGTACTTGAGTATTTTCGAAGAAAACATACATTTGTGGGAAGAATGATAGAAGAATTTTCTGGATCGCGCATTTGTGGTATCTGAATAAAACTAAGGACAGGAATGTAGTGGAGCGATGAAGAGAGCGACGAGCAAAACGTACTTTCAACTAAAATGCTGATATACATACCTAAGTACATATGTATGTATGTGCATAGATACGTATGTGCATAGATACATACATATGTGCATAGATACGTAAGTGCATAGATACGTATGTGCATAGATACGTATGTGCATATATATCTATGTACGTATCTATGCACATACGTATCTATGCACAGATACATATATATGTAAGTGTCCGCATATATTTTTTCTCGTCACTTGTTCTGTCGCTTCACTGCAGCAAAACCAAGTTGTGAGGAAAACCCTGACGATATGCGTAGAATTGAAACCATGGGTTCATATTAAATATATTTATGTATGCATGGACATATGTACATATGTTAAAATGTAGTTTCGATTTAAAAAAAATCGGATGAAGTTTTTCTTTCGCCATTCATACACCTCTAATTTCAGTATTTATTAAAAAAACTCAATGAAATTCAAAAACTCTATCTTGCATTTGGGTTTACTCAATACCAATTTGAGCTGTCGCAGTGTTATCAAAAAAAAAAAGTTATCAATAGGTAGGTTCAGAAGGCGCAGCAGTTGAGCGCAACCGTTGCTAAACAAAAATCAGTGATCGTTATGCGTCTTTTGAACGACTTCATACATTAGCTGTCAAATTCTATTCTCAAAGGTACACACCACCATGTTGTCTCAAATGATCAGAAAAATATTACGATCATCTAACACGCAACTATTCAGTTGATCAGAAGTACGCAACAACGCGTTCAGAAGGTGCAATCGCACCAGTTACTGAGCTGTTTCGCCTTCTGAACGTGCCAAATGAAAATTCGTTTCTCTTGAAATCAAGTTATATGGCTGCGTATGTATGTACATATGTATGTACATATTCCGAAATTTTTTTTATTTGTAAAGGCTCTCAAGAAAAACTAAAAATTCATATAAAATTACGCACAATAAATGGAAAATAAATTTTCTTCTATAAAAAATTTCTTAAATCAGTATGCAGCTCTTAAGAAAAAAATGCTCGTACATCTCGTCGCTACCATGTCCAACTATCGAATGTGAAAATCGGCACTTTTCAAAATTTTGATTTGCCACTAATAATTTTATTTCGTATAGCAGCATTGCTTAAGTTATTGTTTTTGACAACTTATTTGTTGGTTAATGACTGCAAATAGTTTTATAGAAAATTAGAGACGAGAAATAATACTTTCATAAAAATTTAAGTACATACATAGATTTAAAAAGCTGCTTGAATACAAAAGTTTTATGAAAATGTCACATTAAACAACTGTCTAAATCTACGTTATTTTTTATAAATAAGGCCGTAAACATTTCCTTACATCGTCAATTTCCATATTCTATTTTTACTCTTTCAATTTCACTGACCAGCGCTGCAAACGATATCAACTAGTAGGCTAACAACCAGAATTGAAATTTAATACGCAGGTACTTACCGTACTACAAGTATACAGAGAGTAGATTTGCAACTCCCTTTTGGCAGCAGCAAATATTTCTCGTACGCGATGAGAGAAAGTAGAGTACCTACTTTGGTGGAGTAATAGCAAGTACGTCAAGTATTTACTCTCTCAACGCCAAGTAGTGTATGTATGCGGAAAAAGAGTAACAATGTGTTGGGAGTAGAGTACAATGCAAGGAGTACTTATTGGTCGAAATGCGGCAAATACACTTGCGCTACAGCTATTGCTAAACGAGGTATAGCATTGATACAAAATCATAATCGAACTTTGACGAAAAAAGGAGAATAAAAGCACTTTCTTTTGCAAGTAGTGCAATTACATCACCAGCAATATTTTAATTGCAATAAACTAAATTTTATTGATAATTGAAAATAATATTAATGTTTAAAAATGCAATAAAAAATAAATAAATGAATTAAAACTCTCTCTTCTCTGAAAAATATAGTTCATAATCAACATTTTCTACATATTCTGTATCATTTTAGTGCAAGCTTTTTCATTTATCATTGATATTTGCAATAATAAATCATATTTCTGCATTTTCCGACTTTCGTATGCCGTAAGTATTTACCCTTTTAAGTCTAAACAATCAAACGGTTCAATAGTTATAACCTTTTTTATGAAAAAAATAATTGCATATGATTTACATAATAATAATAATACTAGATTGGCGCTTACACTTATGTTAGTGTTGGCCAGTTTCTCCTCCGATTTCTGGCGTGCGCCTTGATGTTGTCACACAAAGCGGATTGCGGCGACTGCGAACGGCGATTGTATTTTTATGAGAAGCGGTTTTCCATGGCAGAAATACACTCGGAGGTTTGCCATTGCCTGCCAAGGGAGGACCGCTGTTAAGAAAAAATCTTTCTTCAATATTTTTTTGCGATGTTGCTTTGGCCAGGGCTTGAACCCAGGCGTTGCGGAGTGGAAGCACGCACCGCTTACCACTACATCAAAGCGGCCGATATGATTTACATAGAAAAGTTAAATGCCGACACCTTTTAAAATAAAAATTTTTATAAATTGGAGAATTTCCTTCTCAGTAAATAGGTCCTTTTAAGGCCATAAATTCGTTAGGTTAGTTTATTTGGATCACCCTATGTGTATGCATACATATAGACCGACTTAACTTATTTTAAAACGAATATTTTTGCGACACAAACCATGAATACAACACCTATTAAAATCCGTTGTTTATGCAATTACGTACATACACACAATTACGAGGGCAAAAATAAATAAACAACTATTCTGATAAGAACACAATAGAGTACGCGCATTTTTTTTGCATATGCCCCCATAAAATGTAACTGCGACTTTTGCCTGCGAATTGCTCGGCAAACTTATAAGTGAAGAGGCGCGGGTCTAGGGCGATCACAAAGCGGCAATTCTCGCTGGCTTACGAGTATCACAATTTATTAGCCAAGGCGAGTTTATACAAGGTGGTATCGGCAGCCATAGTTGCCAACTTAGTGCTTTAAGCACTAGATTTAGTGCTTTTTGAAAATTAAAACGCCAAAAATAATGGTTTAGTGCCTAGTGCCCTTTTTAGTGCTTTTTTCTGAACTAAAATTTCTGAATTTACAAGAATCTACAAATTTAAATGCACTAAAATTTATTTATGATTGATAAAAGGATGAAGTTGCAAACCCACGTTCTTGCGTTTTTGTTAAATTGTATTCGCGTTGAAAATGCTAGCACGCAGATGAGTTAAGTATTTATTTTTTTTATTTTCTTGATTATTGATTGATTACACAGTTCGAAAAATTTTAACTTTTTCTGCCACCTGAGTGGAACCGTTTTGTGTAGATTTTTCGGTGCTGAATCCAAATCTAGCTGCAGAATTTCTCTACCACGTCAGAGTTTTGAGATATCCTAGCCTCTAAGTGTAAAAACAAGGTTTTTCGCAATATTTGAGGTTATATTATAAAACAACAAATTTTTTCGCTCATTTCTACTTAGGGTATCATTAAGTATTACTCTTTCCCTTTAAAATTCAATTTCGTTTGTTGCGATTAGATTGTTTCTTCTCCAGATGTACCAGTTTCGCAAGCCTGAACGTGTATTTATGTAAATATTGTTTATTTTTTTTACTTTTGTTTACCACAAACTGTTATGAAAAAGAGTATCCTTTTGAAACTGAAAAGTTGGCAGCACTGTCGGCAGCATAAAAACATAAATTACAATAACAAATTCAGGGCAAAACGGCAATAACAATTACAACAAGTACATCATTTTGACACTAAGAACCACCGATGGGAAAAATCAGCTGCTCTCGTAACACGTCTTATATGAATTCGCCTAGGTATTAGCTCAGCAACGAATGAGTATTTGTCCGCCAGCTGAGTGCCCGCGAATATGGGGCAGGTGGGTGAAGGTGTATGGTAGAAATTGCTATCAATTCACTACCGCAACTGCTCTAGCGTATCACTAGGGAGGCACGTGTGACCGCGATAACATCGGCAGCTGCGGACAGCAGTTTTCTACATGCATATGTATATATATCACGAGGGTGAGCACTCACTCGCTACTTGGTTTTTGGAAAGTATAGAATTTAATAAATAATTAAATTTACAGGTTTCTTAAATTTTATTGAAATAAATTAATTCTTTACATCATATACATCATAGGCAGAGAATGAAGGGCATATTGAGGGCAATTGTAAAGGCCTTACTCTTGTGAAGGGATCAGTGTCATGAACAAATCTACAAGCTTTGGAACATACTTTCCAAAATAAATGCGTAGTTTATAGTGAATCTTATTTTGGTCGTAGAAATTAAAAAGTCTGTCGATCACCAAGTATTGCGCTAGTCCAGCTATCACTGCGTTTGTAATTGCTGTTGATGGAATAAATGCATTTACTCCATTACGTTTGCCAATTACAACATTGTGCATACTTATTCACACATCAGCGCCCGCACTTCGCCAGACATGGTAAATAAAGCACACAAGTGTTAGCAAATGCAAATACACTTACATATGTACATGCATGTATATGTGCCCAATTTGCCAAACGACTTCGAATCGAATTCGATCCCGACTCATTCTGGCGCGAAAGTTCTTCGACGCCGACCAATGCCGGTGAACTCATCAGCGGAAGACAAGCCCAGTTCGCCGACGGGCTGCAAAAACGATTCGCAAGCAGCTCGGAAAAAACAATGTACCAGCGAGCTGCGATACGATGCTAAAATCTTATTCAGTACTACAAAATTTAAGCTAAATTTGTAAGTTTTTTATTTTTTATTAAAAATGCTTTAATTCATATCATTCAGTTCTTTTTTCTGTAGTCCAATATTATTTCAGTGTATTAATATAAACAAAAAAGAAATAAATAAGCACAAGTTCGAGCGATACCGAACTTTATATACCTGGCGCACGTATTAAATATCATATTTTTCATCTTAAGTTAGCAAGTTAGCGGTGCCACGCCCATTTTTCAAAAATGTCTCTTAGTATAATTTTCTGCTATCGCAGTTGTGCTGTATTTCATCATAGGCGGTGCCACGCCCATTTTCCAAAAATTTCATAACTGATTTATTTTATGCTAAAAAATTCCACCTCACATTCCAGCTTTCAACAATTAGGACAATTTGCGGAAATATCGGAGTGTTTGCATTTTTCGAAAATACCATTATATGGGATGTGGGCGTGGTTATTTTCCGATTTTACCCATTTTCGGTACCAACCTAGCTTTACAAACAACCGTTATGCGAACAAAGTGGCTGACTTCCAAAACGTATCAATACAATGTTTGGATACTGTTTAACTGCGGTATTCAAAATGTTTGTACATTCAGAGTTGCGACACATTGCAACCATATACATTGCATATTTTTAATATTCAATATAACAATGAACATTTTTTCTGAATTTCCCATTTTTAAAACACCAATGGTAACCAAAAACAAGGGAGGCATCAACTTTGTTTCTGATGGACTCATTGCTCCAGCGATGCGTTTCCTTAACTTTTCGGATGCGTTTTGGAAAAGTATACATTGTCAATATTTTATAGTTCGGCGTTATGGAACATTATACATACTTTATACGTATGCAAAGCAATTGACGTTTTTGAAGCCAGCCAGTTATAATACCTTTGTGCACAAGTGCGATCGGGTATAAGAAAGATGACGTTCAACATATATTTACAAAATGCGGTATAAATATACATATTGATAAGTTTTAACTATTTATTTTTTAGATTTACAAAATTTGCAAAGAGCTTTCCTCAAATTTTTAGACTTCCTAATCAGAGTTATATAAAAAAAATGGCAAGCAATTTTGTAACTCGTCAAATTTAATATAAAAGGGTAAAAGTTTAGAGTGGTTCAAAACTGGCATCGATTTTTGATAGTTTTTCCGAGTTTACCCAGACGAATTCATCATACCAATGTCGCATCGAAGGCAGTTCGATGAGAAAAATCTTTCTCGGTATTACATTGCGTTTTGAATGTAAAAAACGACTTCGATTTGACGTCGCTTTGAGTTCACCAGACCGACGTCCTCCCCGTTCTGTTGCAAATTGGGTAGTTAAATATGCTCATAGCTACATTCATACATATGCGCATTTTGGACTTATCATTCCGCACTTGGCTGAACGCTGAATATTCCCAATCTAACTCGTTTCTTTCTAAGTTCTAATATTTTTTTTCTATTCAAAAGTATTTTTTTTTTGTCTGCGTTTTGGCATATCAATAATTCAGCTGACACTTTCAGTGTAAAGTTTACACTCGCGTCTGTCCGCATGTCCAGCTGTTGCTTATTAGCTTATGCAATTTCCCAATGCGCATTACGGGCCGGTAAACAATCAACGAATGCCGACGATGACGACCGCAACTGCCAATTGCGATTGCTGCCGACTTGCGTTCCATTGTTTCGGCAACGCATTTCATTGTTTTATCACTCTAAGCGTTGCGTCGTATTACATTGATTCCTGTTAAAGAAAAGTATAATTTTATATATTCGATTAAGGCGACTGATTCAGATAGACCGTGGATAATACGTTTTAAGAAGAAGCAGTCATTCTATACAGATATGAATAGCAATATCGCGGCTAAAAAAACCACCAAGCCGCGTGAGCTGACGGCCTGCCAGCTGAGGAGTGTTATGGTACATGTATCAACTCGTATGCAGGATATGGATGGACGAAAGCATGCCCGTCGACTGGAATTTAAGTGTGCTCTTTCCATTCTGGAAAAGACCAGCGAAAATAGGATCGACACTCACCATCTACATATGTATTTGTTGATTTTAAAGCCGTTTTCGTGAGCACGAAGAGAAGTTGCCTGTATACCGCGGTGTCTGAATATGGTATACCCGCGAAACTATACGGCTGTGTCAATGATCACAAGCTTTCTCTGAATTGGGAAATGGCTTTAATATGATGTTGGAGGAGATAACAACTTATTACCAACGCGTACAATATCTGGCGTATGCCGATAACATCGAAATCATCGGTACCAAAAAAGAAACGCGCAGCTTGTTCTGCTTTTCCAAATTGGATAAGGAAGCCAAGCGAATGTGTCTGGTAGTTAACGAGGACAAGACGAAGTATATCCTGTCCATCAGTCAGCATATTCGTGCCTCGACAGCCAAGTCACTGTTGTATTTCGTTTATTTGGGAACCAGCATCAACACCTATAATAACGTCAGCTTTGAATTCTTACGGAGAATAACTAGCTAACCAGAATGGTGAGCATGTAGTATATATGTAGCAAGAGCTGTCAAAGGTCAAAATATGTAACTGTAACTGTAACTGTGGAGTATTATTTCTGATGTAGCTAGCGAAATAGCTTGTGGCTGTGTACTACAATCTGATGAACCTGTAATTCTTGCCAACAAGTGCTACTTTGGACTGAGTAGGCAATTGTAAAGTAAAGTACAAAACAACAATCTATACATAAGTCACTTATAATGTACGTGTCGCAAAAGCATAGGCAATGACAATACACTATGAGGCGGCCCCTGAACTATCCGAGAAGAAAATTTTGCGGAATATTTACGGGCTTTTACAACGAGCTTTACAACGACATGGGCATGATGTAGCCAATTGAAATACAGCGGCTGCGCTGGCAGGGCCATGCCATTCAAATGGACACAGACGCTTCAGCCTTGAAAGTATTCAACTCAACCTGCTGGTGGTACCAGAGGAAGTGAAAGGCCCCCTCTGCAATGGAAATACCAAGTGGAGAAGGACTTGCGCTCGTAAGTCCAACTGCAGCTACGCTAACCACAGTATTTTTGCGAGGAACATCTTTCCTCAAAAATACTGTGGTCAGCGTAGCTGGACTTGGACTTACGAGGGCTATTTCTTGATGAAAAAATTACATCGACGTCGGTGTCGACAACCATAATAGGACCAATTATGTAACTTTTGTCTCAGTGTAAATATCAATAACATTCTAGCAGAAAAATAAAGTCGGTAATACATAGCATTCAATTTTACAGCTTGCATGAATGAATTTTTTCAGTCTACCTTCTTCCACAGCTCATTTTATTTTTCTTTAATTCGAAACATACGCTTATTGCAAAAAAATTAGTGGAGTTCGCGCTTTTGTGTATTCGCCGTATCCTGCGTAAGTGTTAGTGGGCGAGCGCGTCCAAGCAAGAACAGTGATGGTCACTTTCCTAATGACGTGACCGTCACGCGTGCCCGCTAAGTTTGGCACGTTTTGCTTTCTCATTCTTAATAGTGAATCAAAAATGCTCCCAGAAGTTTTGTGTACGTGTGATTTTTCAAACCAAATACAGTGAAACCTCTCCTAACGGACACCTCTATTAGACGGACACCTCCCTTGGGCGGACATTTTTTCCTATACCAAGTTTTAAGTATAAATTTCGGAACAAATTACTCTCTCTTAAGCGGACACTCTCTTGGCCGGACGTGGACAGTTATTTTGCATAAAATTGACACAAAAACTCTATTGGGCGGACGCGAACCTCTTATCAACGGACATTAAGATTTCTTTTCATAACAAATCAAACAAAAACCTCCGTTGAGCGGACGCGAACTCCTCATAGGCGGACTACTAAATGGAAAAAGGGGACTTCCCGCACAAAATGTGATTGTTATGCACACATTTAGTTTGGTTTGCGCAGTGGTTTAGGTTCGTTATTTGAATTGTCAGAAACCCTTGGAGACTGATAAAAACATGAAAACTATTGATGAAAAAGGTACTGACACTGAAAAAAATTAAAAATAAAACTTACGTCAATCGACAATTTCCCAGTTTTTTATGTAATGAATCTATGATTTTATGTAGTTTATGGACTAAAATGTAATATTTATTTTTATTTTGTTATTACTTAATATGTACTTACGCACATAAATGAAATGTGCACTTTTGAAAAAATACATGCACATTTTTGTTTGAACGATGAAAATCAATATCTTTTATTCAAATAAGAAATAGTGACTATTGAATTAATTAAAATATTAAAAAGTTCTAAAATAGGCTTCCCCTCCATTAAGCGGACACTTCTCTTGGGCGGACAAAAAATGACTGACGGTGAGTGTCCGCCCAAGGGAGGTTTCACTGTAGTTTGCCTACTTGCTCATATATGAAAAGATTAGCTTGACTACTTACTAATATGCGAAAGATAGCTCGCACGAAAAAACAGTAGATGGCGCTCCAATCAAAAATTATTACAGGTGTGTTAGTAACACCATAAAATTTGCGTTTGTGTTGGAGTTTCGGTCACGCTGGTTCTGCTGGGGTGGTTGTTGTTACATGTGTATTTGATGTACCGCTAGCAACAACGAATCACACGCTCATGCAGTTACAATTGTAACCCAGCAGTACGGGGAAGTGACTACAGGACTGCTGAATCGGTAGCTACCTGATAAACACCGTCAATTACCGACAGACTACTTGCAGTGTATTTCATCGATTACTTTTACAAGGCAATGTCCTAGGCGGTAGTCACCATCGGCTCTCTCTGCACTACCGGGAGTTACTAAAGTAGTCACTTGCGTGATTTATGGGCGCCCTCTGTCGTAGTTTTTCGCTATTCTGCTTACGACTGGTTCGCCTCTGCACTACCATGTGCACTACCACGGGTTAATAGAGTAGCTACTTACCTAGGAGTCGGTGCAGTAGCGGTTCAAAAGTAGCGATAGACTCCAGCATTACTGGAGGGAATTACACGTACAGCGTAGTACAATATTGTTTCATGTAAGTAGAAAAATTGTTATGGTACAAAAGGAAGATGTAGTCCACCAACTACCAAAAATGTATGCACATAAAAATACATGTTTACTGTTTAGGTACGTATATCTACTTTTAGGTACAACTTTTCGGCAAATTGGTACAATATGAAAATTTAGTATTCATCACTAGTGCGAAAAAATAATAAGGCGCAATCCCGTATTCCTTGGACTCGGACTAGCAAAACTGTCAAAAAATAAAAATTCGCTCAGAGCGAGAGAGTAACATTGTTGAATAGTAAAGTTAAGTAAAGTTCTAGTAAAAAATGGTAACTTCTGTCAACTTCAACATAACCTCCAAATTTTGGTTGTAAATTTTTGCTTATTTTGTATGTAAACACACTCAGCTCACACATGTAAATAACCAAAAATACTTTCAAATTCATTAGAATCCACTTAAACAAGTAATTAAATACTTTTCAACATGAATTAGCAGAGTGCACTTTTCTTTTGTTTACAATTTGGTTGCCAAACACACTACAGCTGATCGTTTGACACATTTACCAGAATTTACCAGCAAAAAATTCTCGGACTAAAACTGGTAACTTCTGACAGAGAGAGAACCGTATTTACTCTCTTTTTTGTCCTCTCAATAGTCAGAGAACCCAGTACGGGATCGATTTCCAGTAAAATATGGCTGATTCTGACTTGTCCGGACTCGTACGGGATTGCAACTATAATGTGACGTCAGCGAAAGGGTGAATGCTATCAAATCGAGAAAGAGAGGACTAGCGGTCCGCGGAAGGCGCCACCTTTGTTTCGCTGCATCGTGGTACATACATACATATGTATGTATATATGTATAGAGGAAGCTCAACTGCTCCCGTGCAGGAAATGTATCCAACTATAAGCTAACTTTAAGTTGATTAGGAAGGAGCTAAAAGCACTTATTAACTGTATATTTTCTTTGACGAAAGCTACCTATATTTCTATGGCGATGGTCGCGAAATATTCAAGAGTGGTTTACCTCTGCATTAGATGTAGTCAAGGGTGGTTACCTCTGCATTTGATGTAACTAACTTGTAACTTACTACTTTTGGACATAAAATTTCAATAGGAAAAACAAAATATATATATATATATTTTTTTTTACTTTATTTATTTCACTACATTTAATAATTGTTTCCATATTCTGCTGTAGGTGGCCCCATATTCGAACTCCGTCAGACATAACTTCAAAATGATAATATGAAATTTCGACCTTAGTTTTATTTGTCCTCAATTCGAGAAGTATTTGCGAAGTACAGGATATTTAAATGGAGACGCGTTTAAAGAAAACAGTCTCGAGCTTAACTCCTGCATTACTTGTCCACTTGTTTCAAGTTAGCTTTTAGTAGCTAACTACAAGTTATATATTTTATAGAAATCCCGCAAACAAGTAGGTTATATTTTATCAATTGATAATTTTTTTCTGCAGGGTCATTACGATGTAACATGTGGTTGCTTTAGCTTAAGTTGCGTAAAAAACCCCAAGGCAGCAATCATACAAGTTGAGGCAATAATTTTTGGAAAATTTGACGAAAGTATGTTATCACAGAAAAAGAATCTTAACTTTCCTTTTACGATGCAAGCTCGAAGCTTAGCCAGCAGAAATAGCTTGACAAAGCAATAACAACGAAATCCAACAACAACTAATGCGGTCAACACTTGGAAAAAGGAAATACCAATAAAAGCAGCAACAATAATGACAGCTGTAGCAGCGCAGAGTTTATTGAGGATGCACATGCAGACGCTACAATCTGCCGCGATCGGGTCAGAGTAAGCTATAAACCAATAACAGTGAAAACAAATCGTAGATTAACGCAAAGACGGAAAAACGTGGGGGCATCATGTAGCCACCATCGACAAGCAAACGCCATCATCCGCAAAGCCATCGTCAACGCCATAAACTGCAATGGCAAACAAATGGGTAGCTACGCGCATTCGTTAGCACCAGTGTTGCCACAGACACATCTTTTTCCTACCAAAATTTCCTACCATAACCAAGCAAAACCTACCAAACATTTTCTTGAGCTTTTAATATATACATATATATATATATATTTTTTTCAATGTCAAATCTTTTAAAGCTATAGATAACATGACATTGACAGGAAAACTAAAACACAGCAAATACAATAAAACAATTCATTTTACTGTACAGACTTATCCAAATGTATATATGTTTACACATACGTACATATCGTCACTACATACAGTGCAGTTTAGTTCATACAAAATTGGCGCAGTGAATTTTTTGCAACATCCCTGCAGGGAAAGCTACTAGTTGTGAACTAGAATTCTACCAGTTTGCGTTTCAGCCCAACTAGTTCACGTTCTATCCTTTTTCAATGTTAGGGACTGGTATTTTTAACATTGCGATATCCCCTACGAGATGTCAATTGTCAGGCTATGCACCAGCATCTACTAGTAGAAATACTAGTAGCATCATACTAGTTGATGAGATAGTCTGCCAATTCATCCCCTATGAAAAGCATTAGTATGCCTTTTTGCTCGCGGCGCTCCAACAGTCGCAATGGCCGACAGAGCAAAGCACTCGTGTGGTATGCCTGAGGTACCAGGTTCAAGCCCTTGTGCAGAGAAAATTTTTTTATTTTGTGTTTTTGAATAATATTTCTTTTATTTATATTTTTTATTTAGGGTTTTTTTTGTTATTCTTAGATTTAATAAAAGAAAATTATTTTTTTTTAATCTATTTTTTTATGGCCCAAGTATTTCTTCTCATATATATATATATTTTTTTTTGTAATGCAACTAGATTTTTAAGTTTGTTATTTATATTTAAAATTAAATAATTATTCCTACTTACATTGATCTAACTTTAAAAATCTTAACGACNAGAAAATTATTTTTTTTTAATCTATTTTTTTATGGCCCAAGTATTTCTTCTCATATATATATATATTTTTTTTTGTAATGCAACTAGATTTTTAAGTTTGTTATTTATATTTAAAATTAAATAATTATTCCTACTTACATTGATCTAACTTTAAAAATCTTAACGACCTCCAAGCGGCCTCCAACCTGCGATCCCAGAACCAGTAGTCTTCACGTGACACCACAGCCGACATTTGTAACAAAAGCAATTAATTGCGTTTTATTTTAGGATTTGGCAATTCAAAGGCAGATGTCGCTGAACGCTTCAGTTCTTCGAAAATGTCGAACTGGTAGGCACATACTAGTTTATGAACTAGTATTTTTTCTAACTGGTTTGGGTTTTCACTGCAGGGATATGCAAAATTTTTTATTCTTATTTATTTGCGATAATTTTTTATAAAAATATGGTTCATACTCCACCAATAAACATAAAAAACAAATCTCCAAACTTTGTGCAAAAAGGAAAATTCAATGGCGCATATTCATAGTCATATTTAGTACTCAACTAAGTCGAAACTATTCTAAGTCACAACTAAAGCTATTCATAGTCGCCTTAGTTTCGACTTTTCTGGCTAAGTACCAACTTAAAATTTAGTTTCGGCTGCAGCTGCAACTAAGTCGTAACTAGGAAAATGTATTTTTATCAAATTAAGGGAAAACTGACGAAATATGTAAAAATTAAGTTGGTAGAGGGTGATTTTGATAATATTGAATAATCTCCAATTAAAATTTACAAAGATCGATCCATTTTAATCGGAAGATAAAATTAAATGCGTATTACAATTCGAATAAAGCTACATCACAATTTTATAATTGGAATAATTTAGATAAATTCTCAAATAATAAGTCAGTTTCACGCTAGTTCTTTTAAAGTAAATTTGTGCATAACATTTAGATATCTGCTATTTGTATGTTTTACTGCATGCTTTCGATAAACATCGACTTCACATCACTACGGTTGTTCTGGCTATTTCACACAATTAACAAGAAAATGATACCTTATTCTTTTGCATAATCATGCAATGAAAATAAAAATTGCATAAGCGGATGATCAAGCTTGACATTATTTAATAAAAATGTAATTTTTCCAAAATATCATAAAGAAAAATCGATACATTTTCACACTCGTTTTGCTATATCGTAAACTAAGTCGAAACTACTTAGTAAAAGTCTGAAATGCGACTATGAATAGAGGTAAATTATAAGTTGGTACTTAAATTTAAGTTGCAACTTTGTTGGTTTCGACTTAGTTGCTGGACTATGAATACGCGCCAATATATTTACATACTAATTTGCAACTTTTTTTCAGATTTTTTACAAAAATTCTAAAAATGCAGGTTTATAACCATTTTAGTATAAGAAAGTGCAAGTTTGAAGTTGCTTGAAAACCCCGTCAATTTTTGGAAATTTTTAGTAGAAGGTGTTGCTCAATTTCTCCGTACAAAAAATAATTGTCGAACATAATTTATATGGAGGAACTATAAAACTGCATTCTTAGAATTTTTCTAAAAAATCTGAATAAAAACTTGCAAATTAGTATGCAAATTTAAAAGAGTCCTAAGGCCTTTAACGCTGCCTGAATATTCGGAATAATATTTATTCTGTCCTCATTTACCTTCTACGATGACATGGGCTGGTACCTATTGGCAGACTTTTCTGGAATCTTGGTCCAAGTACGCTATAAATTATGTATGGATGTTGATATTGTATACTGTCAATAATAAGGGTATACATACGTTTGTACTTGCCGGTTGCCAAAATGTTTGGAAATATATACTTTCTAGTTTTCGCAAATAGCCATTTCTAATTGCAACGAAACCTACCAAAATTCAATCCAGCCAAACAACCTACCAAATGGAAAAACCTACCTTGGTAGGAAAATCCTATGTATGACAACTCTGGTCAGCACCACAATGCTGTTGCAAGCCACATATGCCGTACGTATGTATGTATGTATGCATGAATGTAAATAAGTATGTACATAAATATGTATGCGTACAATCGAGCAACGGCAGCAGCAGTGGGAATAATACCTACCCTGCAGGAAATGTATTTTCTTTGGCGAAAGTAACTATATTTAATTGTTAATATTTTTATTGAGCTTTGTATCACGATTTTTTATTAGGAAAATTTTAAAAAGCAACAAAGTCTAAGCGGTAGAAATTATAGCAGCTATTTCAGAGATCAAACTTCTTTTTTCTAGACTTCAGCAGGGAAGAAAAAAAAAGAAATCTTAGCTTAGCTTAGACTTTGTTGCTTTTTCAATTTTTCCTAATAAACAATCGTGGTACAAAGCTCAATAAAAATATTAAAAATCAAATGTTAATAAGCCACTATAACATTGACAAATACGAACTATATCTCTATTGCGATGTCCGCGAAATAGTCAAGGGTGGTTACCTCTGCATTTGATGTAACTAACTTGTAACTAACTACTTTTGGGCATAAAATTTCAATAGGAAAAACAAAATATTTTTTCTTTTTTTTTACTTTATTTATTTTATCACATTTCATATTTGTTTACATATTCTGCTGTAGGTGGTCCCATATTCGAACTCCGTCAGACATAACTTAAAAATGATAATCGTGCGAGTTTTTTTGAAATTCACTCGAAAGTGCAGAGCCTGCCTGAGTATGAAATTTCGATCTTCCTTTTATTTGTCCTCAATCCTGTAAAAGTATTTGCGAAGTGCAGGAAATTTAAATAGAAACGCGTATAAAGAAACCAATCTCGAGCTTTACTCCTGCATCACTTATCCACTTGTTTCAAGTTAGCTTATCCACTTGTTTCAAGTTAGCTTTTAGTAGTTATATTTTTTTATAGAAATCCCGTAAAAAAGCTAACTGGAAGTAGGTTATTTTTTATCAACTGATAATTTTTTTCTGCAGGGTAGCGATTGAGTAGTGCTAATAACGTTATAAAGTGCAGCCAACTGGGCGACAACATCCCAGCAAAAACTTTTAACTTTTTTGGGAAGTACTTATTTTTTATCAATGGAGTAATGCAATACAAGTCGCCTCAAGACAATTTTTGCTTATCCATTGCATTACTGTAATGCAATGGCAAGAAATTTTACATTTATTCGATTACCTCCAATGACTTGCACGTGTTAAAATAATGCATTCTGTAAACGAAAAGGTATGCGGTTACTCTCAATAAGTGGTTCCCCAATCGAGGGTAACCGCTTACCTTTTCGTTTACAGAATGCATTATTTTAACACGTGCAAGTCATTGGAGGTAATCGAATAAATGTAAAATTTCTTGCCATTTTAATGCAATGGATAAGCGATAATTGTCGTGGGGCGACTTGTATTGCGTTACTCCATTGATACAAACATAAGTCCTTTCCAAAAAATGAAAAGTTTTTGCTGGGATGGGCACACATAAAGGTAAACACTCAAACATCCACAGAAAGACAAAGAAAGGACGGTTTTTATTGTTGCTGCGATTACGCTCGTTCCCAGCCAGCAAAAAATTTTGAAAACCGATTCGAAAATGGACAAAAAAGTGGATGAAGTGCGGATTCTTATCCGTTTACCGATTCCATTTTCGGATACTTTGACGACCCGTTTTCCCACTAAAGTGTGCGGCAAAAACATACGTACACACAACTACCGAAAACTGTTTGTGAAACGGATACGTTTTCGGCTGGTTTCTCTGAAATTTGTCTGATTGAATTTTTGTTCAATACGCTTTCCTTCTGCACTTCACAGATACTTTTTCATGGTTCAAAAGAAATAATATAAAATTAGGAAGCGCCTGACGGAATTTGAACCCGGCACTTTCTGGAAGCTAACAAAGCACACTGCTCTGCACGCTCAGCCACTGCCGACTACGCGTGCATGCTTTTAAATGTTAAGCTTCAGCAAATAAAATCCAGTTACTGCTTTTAAATGGCATCATCTTTTTCGAACGTTTCGAACGTTTTCCGGATACGAAAATTGATGATAACTGTAGAAGTTTTTTCTATTCGTTTTCGGATACGGAAAATTTAACTTAACTGCACTGTCGGCAAAATTTACGTTTCTTTGCTGGCTGGGTTGCTTTTGCCGCATGTGCGCACGTTGCTGTTTATACTACAATGTGTATTTGATTTGACTTTGCCACAAAAATTTATCAACGACGGCATAATTTCCCTGTGGGGAAAATCTCTAGTTCTAAACTGGTGCGCTTCTAGTACATTTAGACCCAGTACTGGTTCGCGATAAATCTCTTTTGCATGCAAGCAACTGGCGAATTTAACATGGCGATGTCCTAGGAAGTGTCAGTTGCCCCCCCTGCATCCCTTTTTTGATAGTTCCGAACTAGTCCTAAATTCTATAGTTCCGAACCAGTTCTAAAAAGTATCATGATTTTTCAATCTTTTTGGTTCTTCCGTGTGTGCGATTTTAAGTTGTTTTGGAAGTAAATGTGTTTTCAATTTGAAATTAAATTTGTCTGAATGATTGTAAGAAATGTACATTTACATACCTTTAGCTGTAGCTGAGTTTGCAGAGGTGCTCGCTGTTATTTCTTAGATTCCAGACTGTCCGAAGATGTTGAAATGTTAACACAAATTTTAGTTTTGTATTACCAAGCTATGAAAAAGCATCTGCGAAGCACAGAATAGAAGCGTATTTGAACGAAAAAGCCGCCGAACACATATCTATGTAAAGTAAACATGCCCCCGCTGCATCCCTTATTTGATAGTTCCGAACTGGTTCTAAATTCGACAAATAAGGTCTAGTTCGTTCTGCATCCCTTTTTCTATAGTTCCGAACCATTTCTAAATTCGTCACTTTAGATATAGATTTCTAGTCAAAAAAACTGAAATAAAATTAGTCTTTTAAAAGTACCACTTTTCGCCGATTTTCGACTGGTGGGGATCTAGTTCCTATGGGACTAGTTCCTTTTTGGCGATAAAGACCTAGTACGGAACTAGAAATTTGATTCACTAGTCCGCGGTTTCCCTACAGGGTTATCAATGTTGCGACGAACAATCGGCAATGAGTGTGCCATCAACTGAGGCGTCACACCGCTTGGGCGCATTGCACCCACACGTAGCTTTGCGCATCCACGCACACACTCTGACGTACATACATATGAATGTATGTATATAGCAGGGTTGTTGCGAATATTCGCATTCACAACCGCGGAGCTTCCGCATTAAGTTTAACATTCGCATTCGCAATAATCAATGCGGAGCTTTTGCGAATGCGAATATTTTGCAGATGGACCGATAAAACGTATATATGGCAAAAAAAAAATTACATATTGTAGCCAATATTTTTGCCTGTGGTCGTAGGAGTATGTGTGTAACAAAACTGGTCAGATGTCATATTTATCAACTTTGATAAAAATGTCTTTAAAATATTACTTCTTAAGCTATATAACCGAGTTATCAATGGGCAGCCATAAAAGTTCCCACTTCTAATTGAACTTTGACGTACGTCAAAGACAACATAGTTCTTTTAATAATATTTTTTTTCTGTTCTTTAAATACCTGCTTTGGCTTCTTTCTGTATTATGATTTTTTTGGACCAATCTTAAAAAAACTACTAGACGCAAAAGAAGAAAGTGTGCACTGTAATTATTAACAAAATTTTCGTGATTTGCTTTTGATGTTATAGGCGGCGTACACGGTGCGTCTGACTCGTGAGTCGGTTTGGATGTGTTTGTGAAAATAAATATATATTAGTTACACCAACATGAGTCCCGCTAAGACTCTGAATGATTCAACTGTGTGTACTTGAAGGAGAGTCAACACGTACACAAATGACTCGCGAGTCAGACGTATTACCACCTATTACATTTATTCGTTTGAATAATTTCAAATGAGGCTCTTTGGGGAATTTATTTTTAGCAAAAATTTTAAAAACACTTGGTTTGTTTACTTGTTGTTACTCGGTTCCCCAAATTCTGAAACAACATGACATATGTATCTGGTTTGGCTTGTNGATTTATTTTTAGCAAAAATTTTAAAAACAGTTGGTTTGTTTACTTGTTGTTACTCGGTTCCCCAAATTCTGAAACAACATGTCATATGTATCTGGTTTGGCTTGTAAGCGCTGCTTAAACAACGATCTCGCCAATTATGCTAGATTCTAATTTTTTTTTTTTTTTAAATACTTGACATCCGCATTCGCATTCGCATCCGCGGATGTTAGCTGTTAGATATTCGCATCCGCATTCGCATCCGCGGATGTCTAAAATTCCACATCCGCAACATCCCTAGTATATAGCGACACGGCGAGAGTGACGTTTCAACCATGGTAACCGCATGAGGCGAACAATGAGTTGCAAGTGCATTATGTGGTATGATACGCCGCCATTATTCAACAACATTCGGCAAGTTATACCTGCGGTGGCTGCGTCATTGCTCATCGTATGTCTTCATTAGGATTGCTTGCAACACGCACGATTTGTTTGCAAGTGCAACTGCGATGCCCTCCATTTCCCTTACCGATATGACGATTCGGAGATTGGCCTTTTACATTTTCCCGCCGCTAGGAATGTATTAGTGGTGTACTGTGCGGTTCAGTGACATAGGACCGCTTAGGGAGGTTTACAGGGAAATCATATAATTAAAAGGATATTTGGTGTCGAAAGTTATTTACAGTAGACAAATCACACCTTTGCTCTAACGACTTTAATATGTATTGCGGCAGTAATAGAAATTTTCAACTGAATAATTAAAAAAAAAGTATTTAACGGCACATAGTTAGAGATTTATGGCATTGTATGCCAAAACAAAACATGACTATCATAAAATTTTTGTCCGTTTATTTCAAATACTTATAATATCCAAATTAAACAAAAATTTATCTTCAAAATCGAATTGCAAATAGTAAAAATTCCGTCCTTCCCATACTTGTTTGATACATTCAAGTTGGAGCAAAGTCTTTTTGGAATTTTACTAGAAAATCTGGCGATTCCGAAACTCGCTGAGCCCCGCAAATAATAATAATAACAGATTGGTGCTTACACATACATATGTTACTGTTTGGCCTAGCTTCTCCTCACGCAAATACATTTTTTTATTTATCATTCATTTTATCGACTATGAAGATAGTGGATTTCTAATTTCGACCCTAATTATTTATTTCAACTGTATTACTATTAATAATAATAATAATAGATTAGCGCTTACACACATGTTAGTGTTTGGCCGAGCTTCTCCTCCGACTTGTGGCGTGCGCCTTGATGTTGTCACACAAAGCGGGGGGACCTATAGAAGCAGTTTTTCATGGCAGAAATACACTCGGAGCTTTGCCATTGCCTGCCGAGGGACGACCGCTGTTAAGAAAACCACCTTTTTTCTATATTTGTTTACGATGTTGCTTTGACCAGGCTTTGAACCAGGCGTTGCGGAGTGGAAGCGCGCACTGTTTACCACTACACCACAGCGGCCGACTATTATTGTTGTGTTTTTTATTACTATGTTTTTGGAAGTTAAGTCACGACATAATTCCCAGGAGATTTGCCTGGAGATTTCCAGGAACGTATGTTATGAATTATTTGTAAATTAAGTCTGAAATAACTTCCACGGGCCCATGGAAGTTTGTTAAGTACCCTATTTAAATACACAAGAAGGTGTTGATGGTAGCCTGATAAATCTCACCTTAATGTACAGTAAATTTACTACAATTAAAATTTGTCTATCGATATCATGTTTTGCGTTTGAGAAGGTTGGATGGTTGCAATGCTTCCTAGTCGCTGTCTAGGACACAATAAGCGCAATTTTTCGTAGTGAATATAATGATAAAGATGGTGATGACGATGAATATTCTCTGCACATGGAGTATGGGCAATTGCTTGGCAGTATAGAATTTTCTTTGGAAGAGGACTATAACGATTGAATAGTGTGATAACTTAATTTATATGTGTACATTAGACTGCATCACTCCCCATACAAAAAAAATCGGCAATATTTTTCCATTGGTATTATAAAATCCATTATATTTTAAGACGTCCACCAAAATATTTCGAAAAAATATTAAGATTTAAGTGAGCTGGACCAATTTCAAAATACCTCCAAAAATGGAGTTTTTTATGAATAAAAATAGTTTCTTAGAATTTTTTTTTTGAAAAAATCCCCTCAAAAGACAAAACGGTTTTGCATAAAAATATTTTAAAAAAATTTGAACGGAATCGTAAAGATGAGATTTTTGATGCAGTTTTTTAACTTTTTTCAAAGATTGGTATAAGAAAAACTTGAATAACTGAGCCTAAACTCTTCTGATTTAGACTTAAGAGGTGTC
>NW_016157186.1:271275-385949 GCF_001687245.7 Rhagoletis zephyria
TTTTTTTTTAACAGAAATAAAAACAGTGTGAAAATACCTATCTACTGAGATCCCATAAGTCTAAATCAGAATAATTTTGGCCCAGTTATTCAAGGTTTTCGTAAATCAATCTTTGAAAAAAGTAAATAAAAACAGCATCAAAAATCTCATTCTTACGATTCCGTTGAAAATATTTTTAAATATTTGTATGCAGATTTTTTAAGCTTAATCTGTTTTGTCATCTGAGGGGGCTTTTTTCAAAAAGTTCTTTACGAATCTATTTTTATTCATAAAAAACTCCATTTTTGGAGGTATTTTCAAATCGGTCCAGCTCACTTAAATCTTAATATTTTTCCCAAATATTTTGGTGAAGGTCTTAAAATATAATAAATTTTGTAATCCCGGCGGAAAAACTGCAACTTTTTTTGGTGATGCAGTTTAGTGTACATAACTATGTATTGTTGATATTTAATAAAAAAAATATAAAAAACTAAAAGCGGAAGCGTAAACATGAAATAAATAACATATATACATAGTATTAGAGATCGCAAAGACCCTAGATCTGATGTTTTACTACGCCATTTCGTATCCGTCATTTTGTTTTTCAATTTTTTTCGACATAATATATATCTTTTTAACATATAATAACTAGGAAACGGACTTTTGGGTCCTAAAAACCTATAAAAAAAAGGCAAAATAAAATAGCGAAATAGGCAGGAAAAGGCACTAGAAATCACAAAAAGGCAAAAGAAGGCACCAAAAAAAAAAACAAAAACCGAAAAATAATCAAAAAATACATTTATTCAGAAATGTTTATTTTAAAAGTAAAAAGAGAAAAACTATGAACAAATACATTATATGAAAAAACCTTGAATGTATTAAACGTGCGCTCGACGTGGATTCATTTAAATATGAAGCGTTTAAAACTTTCATATTATAAGGAATACGCCTTTTTCCTTGTCCTTTACAATTAAAGGTAGAAAAGGCACAAAAGGCAACATCAAATGTGTATATATGGAATCAGGGAAAGCTAAATCGTGGATATTCTTAAACGAATATACTCTATTGGCCTTATTCATAAAAAATAAAGTAGGTTTAAAGAGCTTTATAAATTGACGTTTTCATACATTTTTAAATTTATAAACCTTTTATAAAGCTACTTTATTTTTTATGAATAAGGCCATATCTCTTTAGCAGAAAAAAGGCAATTTCCATAAAATCCGTTCCCTGATAATAAATCCTTCCGCTGCCTTTTTCTGGGTTTAATGACTTTTGCCCAGAAACTTGAGAGTCTGACATACTGTGCATCGGAAATAACTTAAATGCTGTTCTTATTGAAAAAAAGTCTGGCAGACCTAATTTTGAGACACTTGTTATATCATTTACTTAACTTTCACAAGCCTATTTCAAACTTTGCTTAAGTCGTTGCCAGAAATTAAAATACGATGCTGTGAGATGTTGCAGGTGCATAATACAAATAACGATAACAGCAACAGTAGCTGCAACGGCATTGTAAGCAAAATGCACTGCAGTAAAGCCGTTTAGATAAAACCACAACAAAACAAACAACGCCCACGGTGGCGACAAATGTTATTGTGGCATGCAACAAGAATGGCAAAAGATCATCAGCTTTGGCTATACAAAAACCAACGGCCGAATGTGAAATTATGCTGAAAGCTATAAAACCCGCTCGTGAAAACATATTTGTATATACATAAATATGTATGTATGTATGTCTGTGTCGGCTTTATTTACTTTTTTCAGAGACCGTACCGGTTATGCATTTTATAATAAAAAGCAAAAAATTTAAGGTATTTTAATTATTTTTCAGGCAAAAACAAAAGTCAAAGTTCCAAATCAAGTATTCCAGACTTGTGTATACTCGAATTTAAAAGTTTTAAAGCTCCTGTCTGGATTCTAATAACTCCCTAATACACAAATACCAGGGTTAGATCAAATCTAAATATGTATGTACTATGTATAAATCAGGGATTGGCATTCGTTGAACGTCAACTGTGTCATACTCAATCAATACTGCTGCTTTGTATGACTGAGCAGCGGCGTTGGCTTAGTAGTATCGATACCTAAACGAAATTAGATGACTGAACACCAGCGCATCGTGCTGTCTTGCAAATACAGCCACCACAAATGAACAATGCTTAAAACAGCCAGTGATCGGACCTCTACCACATTGTGGTACATCTTCCACTTTTTTGAATATCTACCACATCTACCACTCAAGGTCTGAAATCTACNTGACTGAACACCAGCGCATCGTGCTGTCTTGCAAATACAGCCACCACAAATGAACAATGCTTATAACAGCCAGTGATCGGACCTCTACCACATTGTGGTACATCTGCCACTTTTTTGAATATCTACCACATCTACCACTCAAGGTCTGAAATCTACCACATATTCGTATTTTGGAGTAGTTTTATTTTTGCTTGACATAATTTTCTTAATTTTAAGAGCAAAAATTGTCCAACACTAAACACGATATGGTAACAACAATGTATAATACAAAATTCCGCATTCCCGGCAACGATGAAATTTCACAAGTAAAAGTAAACCAAGCCGAATGTGAGGATAAAATAGACTGTAAAATATTAAATTTTCTCAGTAATTAATTTTTCGACAGGAAACGCGGTTTTATTGTGTTAAATTGCAAAATATATGATTTATAAAAAGAATTAATAGCGGGAATGTTAAAGAACGGCGATTTTTGTGAAAGTATTACCAAATTTAAGTGTATCTAAGGTTTCTGAGGGGTTGTTTACTTTTAGTTGAGAATTGTCAAAATCGGCAAATCTCAATTAGCTGTTACTGGATCGCGCCACATTTGTTCGCTACTTCGTGATGTGATAAAAAGAAAAGCTGGCAGCACTCCGCAAGGTTGCAGAAATCTCTTAAAATATGCTCGAAAAATATCTTAATATGGAAGAAACTGCTTTTCACTGTCAAGGAAAAAATTGCCAAAACTCAACGCAATTTTTGGAAACTTCAGTCTTGCACTTTATTATACTAAAATTAAATTTTTTTAGAGTCTGATTAAAAAGTTGGCCATTTAGGTGAAACCTTACAGAGTTTTTTTTAATGTTTTTACAAAAGTTTGATCAAAACCCAGAGATCAACCACATTTTTTTTACATCTACCACTCTTTTTCAAGATTCTACCACACAGAATTTTTTTAAACTCCGATCACTGATAACAGCTCATACTGATATTGACTTCGGCAAACCTGTACTCCGAATGATCGGGCACGAAACTAGCAAACGCGGCAGTTGAACGGTTCCAAAAGCATGAGAGCTCATCATTTGTTGCAGAAGTCGTTTGACTTGTTGCTGAAAATCATCTGACTTGTTGCTGAAAGCCATTTGACTTGTTGCTGAAATCACGACGAATGTGGTAAAGGGTAATTTATCGTCTCGTATGCATGTATGTATGTATTTATAGCGCGTCTACCATTCAAATTCTTTGCACACTTCTGGCTAGTTGTGAGGAACAGCGTTGCCCTTAACAATTTTTTACCCCTATCAATTTTCTTCCCAACTCCGACCAAAATCGTTTACAACCTACCAAATAAATTTTAATAACAAAAAGCACCCAATTCACTTATTTAAGATTAAGTGTTTCGAATACAAAACATATATACATACATATATGTAATTTGTACGTTTTAAAATAAACAAGAAATAAATAAATGCAGATTCAGTCTTAGGAACAGAGATGAGATCATTTAACATTTCTTGGTTATATGAATTTTATACATATGTACATGTTATGTAACAATAATTGTAATGTAATTTCATAAAAGTAAATTTAAACCAAATAAGGACACCATGCACATCTGTAACAGCTGACAACACATAGTACGGGTAATTTTTATACCCGAGCGCACTTGTGCACAAGGGCATATTAATTTTGTTCACATAACGGTTGTTTGTAACAGCCAAAACGAATCGAGATAGATAAAGACAAATATATACATAAATGCTCAGAATGAATAGAGAAGTCGATTAAGCCATGTATGTCTATCCGTCCGTCTGTCCATCTGTCCGACCGTCCGTGCACACGATAACTCGAGCAAAAATTGAGATATCTCAAAGAAGTTTAATATGTTTGGTTTCGATTTTTGCAAGGTAAGTTGGTATTGAAAATGGGCGAAATCGGACCGTAACCACGCCCACTTCCCATATAACGGTAATCTCCAAAATAAGAATACTGTGATATTTTAGTAACTACTGACGAGAATTCACTCAAAATTGATATTTACAATAAATACCAGACGAAAAGTAAGAATATTATAAATTTTTGGAAAATGGGCGTAGCCACGCCCACTTATAGTTACATGTGTATGTCTTGGTAACCGCTGCACCGATTTCCTCCAAAATTGGTACAGTTGTTGTCCTTGGTACAGTGTACCAATCGGACAAAAGCCACGCCCATATAACGGTAGTTTAGAGAAATACAAAATCTTCGATAAATCAGCAAATATTAAAGCTAATTTATTCAAAATTGATGGTTGCAACAACTCTTTACCAGGAAATACGTTTATGATAAAATTTTGTAAAATGGGCGTGGCACCGCCCACTTATGATCATATATATGTACCTCGGTAACTGTTATACCAATCTGTACCAAACTCGGTATGGTTATTGTGCTTGCCAGTTAAAAGCAAAATGTTGAAAATTATTGATATCGGACTGGAATTACGGCCGCTTTTCATATAACGGTAAATTTCAGAAATGCTCGAAATTTTAATATTTCGAAATTAAAGGACGCTAATTTACTCAAAATTGATACACCCAAGCCATATATTTAATACTTGCGCCGGGTATTTAATATTCGGCTCCGCCCGAACTTAGACTTTCTTACTTATTGTTTATAAGTTCCTTGCATACTATTATGCTATTCATACTATCAATCTTAAGTTTTTATTAACGAAAGCGTTGAAAATTTGCGTTCTACGGCCGCAAAGCTATGTGGTAATGAAATTATATTAAAAACAAAAGTGGCGAGATGCATGAAGATATTTTCATTCGCTCCATTTTTAATAGAATAAACTTTTTCCCAAAACAAATCAATATCCAAATCGCTGGAATTATCAAGCTCACTTAGCCTCAGTAAATTCCACTGCGTGGTTTTTATATCAGGATCGCAATCTATGAAATCGGGAAACTTACCAAAAGAGGTAAAATTGGTAAATTTACTTTAGGAACTACCTTAGCTGGTGTCATTATTTGTTAAAGTTTTATACCTTCACACTTGAAATCAAATCTTTAATTTATTTAGTCCAAAAATTCTATGTAAAACTTTAATATACAGGTTTTAACTTCAAGGATTCCGGAACAATCGGCATTACTTTTCAAAAACATCTCAGCTTTCGTTCCAACAAAAATGTCAGATATTTTCGTAAAAGCAGGAAATAAAATAAAGTTTCAAACTATCCCATTGCTCAACTATTCTCAACACAACGCGTCCTAGTGAAACCCATCCTGTTTGAGATACGTCCAGATTTTGTAGGGTTTTACCGAACAGTAGTCCTGAAATTCCTTCAGCTCATGTGTCCTCTTTGGACTGTAGGAAAAGAAACTACATATGTTGCGGTACAGTGTCTCAATGCTTTTCGGCAATTTTTTACCAGCGGCTACATCGGTGTCTGCACTCAATAATGTTTTCAGCCCGCCCCTCCAACCATAACATTGGCTCCATCAGTGGGCAAACCAATTAGGTTTCTTATTTTTGAAGGCAGGATTGGCAAATGTTTAAAAGGTACAATTGGCAAATATTTATATGCAAAATGATGTGAAATATATATTTTCATAACTAAGAATTTAAGAACTTAATTCAACTATCCGACCAAAATCTTACTTTGCCGACCAACTTACCAAAGGAAAAAGAAGCGACCAAAGTTGGTCGGAAAATACCAATAGTGGCAACACTGGTGAGGAATGTGCATACGTACGTATGTATGTATGTACATATCAATGCTTCGTTTCAAACAAGCAAGTGTCGTTGAATTGTTTTTGAACAACAACAGTATCATCACTTCGGCAACACGTCAAACGCGCCTTCAGCAACAAACCAAAGGCGGCGGTTTGACTTCTGCAACAAATCAAGTTAGCTAAAGGCCCGTCCACATACAACTTTGGCGTTGCGTTGGCGCTGGCGTCGCTTTGACAGCAGCGCGAGTAACGCCCGTACTTGCTACAATGAACGCGTAGCAGAGAATACTTTGGTCACTAAATTAACACACTAGCGGCAAATAAATCAAAAATTTACATCAATAATTGCATTAAAAGCTATATTTCTTGCCCCCATTTGATTAAAAATGAAAATTAAATCACATAATTTTGATTATTTAGAACAGCTGACGAACGACGCACGCGAAAAGTTGAGAGTTGGCCATCTTTTATATGTTTTGTATGTTACTTGTGACCAAAATAGGTATCCCTTTGAGTGCTTGGTAACTTGGCAACTTTTTTTTTCATTTTGGTAACTTTTGGTGAGTTTGCCGAGCCGCGAATCGATATCACGAAATATGCTACACGTTCAACACTTATTGCTTGATCTTTGATCCATATTAGCCATGTTTTATTTGTCCAGAAATTTAAGCTATTAGCTTATTTTGTATGGAGGACTTACCCAACATAATTATATTGGCTTATGAAAAGCTATCTTGGCTTGTATATTGAACAAGAGGCATTGCCATTCAGCATCAGAAATTTTCTCCTTCAGCCAATCAGAAAGAGGCAAAAACTTACTTTGACACTATTTGCAGTCAAACAACTGTCAAAATTTGCCTAACATAGGAAATAAGCTAATTTCGTTTTATTTGACCAAGATTTAGCTATTTGCTTATGATGGTTGAATAAAACAGGGCTATTGATGGATTTCAAAATATTTAGAAATTGTGTGATGTGAATCATATTCCATCAATACTGCTTGCTAAACGTTCAATAAATATCGCGCTACATGTGTCAATAAATATTGAACGTGTAAGTCGCCTAGACTTCTTGCTGGACGTATTATCAAATTCATCGATTAATTTCGAGTTTCCTAAATTTTGTCATCCTTTTTTGAGCAACTAAGCGCCAAGTTTAAGTTGGTTTGGCTGAAAGTTTTCGCGTTAATTAATTGGATGCTCCTGCATGGATAGGTGACATATTTGTTATAAAAATATTTGTTTTGTTTCTGAACATGGTTCATATTTTCTTTTAGATTTGTAATTAAGAAGCCGAGGCTCGTAGAAGCCGACAGCAGCAGCAGTGAAGATGAAGTTATGTCTCCACATAAAAATAGGTAATAAATTGTACATAAGTATATTTTTTTAAAATATGATACTAATATACATAGTGTTTCTTAGTCCAAAAACAAAACAGGTTAGAAAAGTAAGAAACGAATGGTTTAAGAAGTTTTCCTGGTTGGAAGAACAAGGCGGAAAAGTTTTTTGTAATGCGTGTGAGAAAGCTCTCGGTAACCATTTAATAAAGCATTCGAAAACGGCGTTGTATATTCAAAATGTAGATAAGAAAAAAGAACCAGCTGCAAATTAATATTTTTCTTAACAAGGAGCAGCAGACTCTGGACAATCAGGTTAGACTCGCTGAATTAACTTTAGTTATGTTTTGCATAAGACACAACCTGCTTTTCCTTTTGATGGATTTCCTTCCCGGCTTGTTGGTTACGTGTTGCCCAGACTCCAACATAGCAAAGTCGATTAATGGGTCGATTACGGATGGCAACACAACCACGCTTCGGTTGTCAGCTGGCAATGCAACTGGAAAGAAAATTTGTATTACGAATGGCAACTATCGTTAGTTGCTGTAGAGTTATCGATAATCGAAATTTGACAGTTCAACAACCAGCAAGCGGCTGCTGTGCGAGTAAAATTAAATTATTAAAATAAAGAGTTTTAAAGAAAAGACAGAAATAAAGCTAAATTTATCACAATTATTTGTTTAGGAGGAACAGAAATGCATGAACGCGTCCTCAATCAGGCGACACTTAAAGGATAATTCCAATCCTCTAGAGCTATCGCGTGTACTGTAAGCAAAAGTTAATGGTTTCTTTTGTTATCGTTTTGTGTTCATTTTCAAAGCATATTGAAGACTTCCAAAAGAAGCTGTAGTATAATTGGTTAATAAACAGATGAACCACTTCGTTCAACTTCAATACCTCCGCTCATAAAAGTTTGCGCACATCTTCGATTTTTCGCAGAAGGAAGTGCCACAGCAATGACTTTAATTTGGAAAACTGGGTGTGTCGGTAGTTTTAAAAGAGTTGCTTCAATTGATAAAGGAAAAAAATTGCAATTAGTGTTCGCTTTGGTTTCGCCAAAAGAGCGTTGTCCACGGGAACTAAAATTTCAAGATATTGGTTTGTTATTTTCACCATATTCTGTAAAAGCAAACTGCATTGCAAAATGTTAATATCGTTCAAATTATTAAATATATGACACACTTTTCAATTTTCGCTCCTAAATACGCTCCAAAAACATTCCCAGCAACCACTAAAATGTAGTCGCCTGTATACACATTATGTAGCAACTGCAGTTGTCAGTTGAAAGTTGCCAGTTGCCATCTGTAATATTGTTTTGGCAACTAGCAACGCAACTGAAGTTCGATTGCTATCGATAATCTACCCATAAATGTGGCCGTAGTAAAGCAACACAGCTGGCAGAAACGCTTGGTGGAAAAGAAAATGAGAAAATAACTGCTGCATTACAAACTTTAAAAGTTTCCTTAATCGTGGATGAAACCACCGATTTATCAAACAATAAATGTTTGGTCATTGTTAGATATTTTGACAGGGTTTCAAAATCAATTAAAGACAGATTTCTGGCATTATTGGACTGAACCAACTCCGATCCGATGCTGAATCTATATATTCTGCGATTAAAAGATATTTTGATGCACACAATATACCAATTGATAACTTAATTGGACTAGCAACTGATGCTGACAGCACAATGGCAGGCGAGCTGAATGGATTAAAAACTAAACTAAAAAGAGATACCAATTTTTTTTTATTTAAAGTGCACTTGCCATTCGCTTCACTTGTGTTCTAATTACGCCTGCAAAGAATTACGTTTTCAAGTTGAAGATCTGTGTAGAAAGGTCTACAATTTTTTTTCCCACAGTCCTAAAAGGATTTCCGAACTAAAAGGGTTTCAGGATTATTGCAGCGTAAAGCCACTACTACTAATACTAGGGCTTTCCCGAACAAGGTGGCTTGCACTCGAAAATGTTGTAGTAGGAATAATTGAACAATGGCAAGCACTACAGCTTTATTTTTTATCCTGCTGCCTGGAAGTAAATGGCATTAAGCCATCTGAAATAGCCAATTTGATGGGAAATTCCCATATAAAAATATATATGACTTTCTTTTCCAACATATTAAAAATTATAAACAATGTTAATAAAGAATTCCAATCTGAGAACGTACTACCTTATTTGTACCAGCAGTTCGAAATTCATTTTAAACTAATCGCTTGTAATTACATGAATAACCACATGATAAGAGATATCAGTTCCTTAAAAAATTTCGATACTAAAAAGTTTGCATATTTTTTACATGTAGATGAAATATTAGTAGGAAATGAAGCAGAAAAATATCTTCAAAATAACAGTTTTTCAACTTCCAAAAAACATGAAATAAAAAAATTTATTCCTAATTTTTATATTGAATTTTTAAGTCAAGTTCAAAATAGGTTTGACTTCGGGAGAAATGATTTAAAAATATTGTCAGTAATAGCACCAAGCAAGGTCTTAAGCGTAAATAACATATCTATTTTAAAAATTTGCGTACTTAAACCACTGTGATAGAGATGTTATAATAACGCAGTGGAAGCTCCTAACATTACATCAAAAAATACTTAGATATAGCTTTTTTTGGGAGCAGATGAGTTTAGTAAAAAATTGACTAAATTAGTATTCTTTTAAAGAAATGTGTGAATTCGTATTTAATTTAATGAGTCTCCCGCATAGTTCAGCGGCAGCTGAAAGAAAATTTTTCGAATTAAGTTTAGTAAAAACAAAACTTAGAAATAAACTAGAATTTAAGACCTTAAATAGCATAATCTTGGCAAAAGAATTGACTTACGGAAATAAACAACATAACGTATGGTCTGCCAAAGATTTTTTCTAGTCAATACAGCGGTTCCTGATTAACAGCCCAAAACACTACATAAACGGGGTCGAGGTAAGGAAAAATTTATTGTTAAAAGTTTAACAGCCACTTTCACGAAAGCAATTTAAGTAAAAGTTAATTTTTACACGTTTTCCTAACAGAATTTTGAAATCTTCTGTTTTAAAATAGATATGTTTGTATGAGATAGTATATAAAGGAAATGAAAAAAGGAGGTTTGAAGTGCAGTTTTTTGCGGTGTATTTGGATTCTTTAGCGCTTCGGTATATGCACTCAAGTCGGTTTTTTAAATATTTTTTTTTTGTTCTGAGGCTAAGATCCCGTTCAAAAGACAAGAGCTGAAAGCACGTTTTTATGAAAACTGTATTTTTAAAACACATGCGTTACCAAAATAGTTTGGTGTTGTTTTTTGTTTCTCAAATTTTTGTTATATCCTTCTTTATTTGTACGTGTGTATACACAGACTGAATAAAAATGTATTTATATAGGTATGTAAATGTACTTTTTAAATGTAAAACGAATTTGTTTAGTTTTCTTTTGAAAACTATTTATTGTACCCATTAGTTTATGGCAAATAAGCGAGGTTTGTTTTTAGTTTAATTGTATAATAAACGTTGGTTTTACTTGGTAACTTTTAGGTAACTTTTTTTGTAAATTCTGGTCAGAAAATTTTTTGACGTGTGGCAACCGTGACTGCGGCATCTTGCCGCAATAATACAAGGTGATGCAATAATACAAGGTGTTATCAGTTGGAAACTTCTCGCTCTAACTCTGCCATATTGACTGCCTTACGTGAAACAGTGTTACTTCTTTAACTATTCTTTGCCCATTAATATAGTTGAATGTTTTTTTTTTTTATTTTTTCTCAGTATGCACACTTTGTTTTCTTAAAACGGTATTTTGTCTTATTTTATTTCATTTCATAACGAATATACTATAAAAAAGCAAATTTTGTTAAGGAGAAATTTTGAAATTTTATATTTTTCCCCCATATGGGGATTCATTTCTTCCCGTTTTTCTTCCCATTCTACTGCTAGCTAAGGCAGTGTCAAATCGAGCTGTCACAACTGAAACCACCTTGTATTATTGCATCATGGCCTTCGCCAGTCTTTCACATAAGCTTTGTTTCTTAACAGATAACTATCACAAATTTTTGCTGGATTCTGCTGGAAAGCGTTTCTTAACACAAAAAATTTGCAGAAGACAGCATAAAAAACCGAGAGAGCTGCAAATTTCCGCTGGCAAAATTTCTGCCAACTGAAATTTGCAGTCATATGTTTAAGAAGCAGCTGTTCAAAACGCACAAGGAAAAAGTTGGCATGTATATTTTACTTCGTTTTAATAAAACAAAATGAGTGCATCGTTATCAAAACACATTGAAATATTACAGAATGTAAGGACTTGTGCATGAATTTGAAGATGTGTGTGTGTGTGTATATACTGTAATTGCAAATTTTTGCTAGTTTTCGTTTCTTTACTTTTTCCTCTTTCGATCTCTTTGTGCGTAAAATTATACTCTTCGCCAATCTGCTATCAACAGCTGTAAAAAGTTAAGAAACACACCTATAAGCTCTCATGCTTTCGGCAACCGTCCAAATGTAGTGCTGGCACGATTAATCGAACAACCGACTATAATCGGTTATTTTCATTCGGTTAACGATTTAATTGTATCGAAATTTTCCTTCGATTAATCGAGCGATCAACCGATTAATTTTGAAAATAATCGAAAAGAAATCATCAAAAACTGGCTACTTTACTCGCACAATAATGAATCAAACTTCCGTAACAAAATTGGCATTCTTACCATTCAAAAATGTTAGCAACAATAAAAGTGTCCATTCTACCGGGTACATACATATATATGTATACTTTTACTAGTTGGGAGATTTTTTATATTCTCGTATTCTGCAAATTTTTTAAACGATATTTTTGCAAAAAGCGCAACACAAGTTTAACCTAACAACTAAACAAATAAAACCACTAAAAAAAACACTACGCAGGTATCCAAATATTTTCATTTTATTTTCCAACTAGATCGCCCTCACCCGCTTCGCTGAGTGTATGAAATTTCTACGTGCTACATTGAGTAAAATTGATTTGAAGAAAACTCAATTAAAAAACAGGAGGTTTAAAATTTTTAACCATCTTCAAAATATTTTCAAACTAAAACTTTGGCCCGTATTATGAGTTGTATTCGATTTTCGATCTTCGCTGGCTATCGAAGATCGAAAGTGAAATTCGTATTATGAGCTATGCAAGCGTGTCGAGATTTTCGTTGAGTATCGAATTTTCTGTCGAACAGAATTTTGCTTTCGTTGGTGTATCGAAGTGTTAGAAAATTGTGAAAAATTTATGATTTTGCTTTAGTTTTCTTACTTTTTGGCGGCTAGACACTAATTTTAAACAATTTTCATTAATTTCATGGAGTTCTAACGTCGTGAATACTAAACACAAGCTCGAAAGTCTGGTTTTACTTATGAAAGAAAATCACAATACGCTGTTGGCACGATCTCTGGAACAAAATCATGGAGCTGTTTATAGTTTTAATATATTTTAATAATAGATTTGGATCATACAATTTCTTAAATGCACTTAAGCTCTCTTAAACGTTTTCTGCTCCTGGCCAGTTTTCTAAGCTCTCATCCTCTGACGAATCGTCCAATCAGAACTCCGTTGTACTAATTAAATTTTATTTTTTTTACACGTTTTTATAAACTCGCTTTCTTTTTTGTTTCATTTTAGTTTGCACAAATTTACATATGTACATGTGTATAAGCACACTATNTATCAGAATTCCGTTGTACTAATTAAATTTTATTTTTTTACCACGTTTTTATAAACTCGCTTTCTTTTTTGTTTCATTTTAGTTTGCACAAATTTACATACGTACATATGTATAAGCACACTATTTAGTTTGCTCGATTTGTAAACAAAGCTTCTCAGCGGTGAAAAATATACTATTGTGAACAACCTAAACGAGCGAAATTCACAATAGCGCTATTTTTCATCGAATGAGCGCCAGAATACCAAATGAAAATTCGTTCGCTCAGCACTTTCGACCACAGTCGAAAATCGAATGCAACTCATAATATGGGCCTCTTTTAAACTTCTCACTTGTCATACTTTTTCAATTCACTTCCCCTGAACTCCATTTGAGATTTTAAACAGATGGAAACCTCTTACATGTGGTTTTGAAATGAAGCCCTTTAAAAACCATTTCAATTGGTACCCATATTGTAATAATTCATTTAAATTATTGAATAGTTTGAATTTAACCTTTTTAACTGTTGGCAACCGTTTTAAACCTCTTTCGCCTGACACTCATATTGTGATATTCAAAACCATTTAGATCCATACCAATCTTCTATACTAATATATATTTTGAAAGCCGTTTTTTTATGTCCCAAGGATGGTTATAGGCTAAAAAAATTTCGATANCCCCGTTTTTTTATGTCTCAAGGATGGTTATAGGCTAAAAAAGGCGTGAGTACTAGGTACTCATGAAATTTGATGTGTATACATATGCGAACGGCAAAGCATAAAAGTACGTTTACATATAAATATAATCTCAATCAAAGCTCGTTAGCTGTCAAATTGGTTGTGCTTGTTATTCACACAACTCGAGGAAAAGTTAAACTTCTTCTCTGTGCCACCGTGGTCACTTTTTTTTTGCAACACATATTAGGCCATTTAAATATATTTTAACTGAATATTTTATTAAAAATACCTTTACAAACCTATTTTCCTTACTAGCGTCAATTTTTGTTTACTTTAACATTTGACATTCCTCCTCTTCTTCGCAAGTATAATCGATAAAACTGGGTTGGACACCAAAAAGTTATCGGTTTAATCTGAGATATTTTTAATTATAATTTTGCATGGCTAATCTCTTTTTCTAATAACAGATTAGGGAGTCAAGCTCGAAAATTAGGATAATATTTTTATATATAAAGGCGATTCAGTTACACACATACAAATGTAGGTTAGGTTAGAAATTAAACATTAATTTCACTTAATTTTATTCATTTTGCTGATTTAATATTTTTATTCATTTTCATTTTTAATTCTTTTAATACATGACATTATCGGTATGATTGATAAAATATACTTGTATATACTTGTGACTCAAGGGCGTTAAAATATCTTGGAAACACCGCATATAGGTAGATTTTCAAGTTTTATGCGGCAAAAAATATTTTATTGTCTCTATCTACTCAAAATTGTTTATCAAATGTAAAATTGAAATAATATGTATTACAGATAGGTTATATTAATAAAATATATATATTAGCCAATAATTTACTATTTAAATGTATTGACTACCTTTATTTATAAAACGTGTGTACACTATCATTGGTTAATTAGTTTTCGCTTTCAGAATCTTCGCTGGCCTCAAACTATTCCTTTGTCACATCTTTGACAACGGATATAGAGGGTAACAGCAGTTTTATTGTGTCTGGGAAAAACGATTTGATATTTTTTCTTTTTTTGGTTATGAACCGAAATACTGCTTAAAAACGAGTCCGACCAACAGCCGGTTATATATGTCACGGTTACATACTTCACGAGAAAACTTCCGGGAATAATTTTCTAGGTAGTGTTTGTTGTGGGCTTCTTGAGCCTCACCGATAATTGTCCTATTGTTAATAAGGAATTAGTATCTTGTGCATTGTGGGTGTCATAGGAGGCCATGCCGTCGTCGGAACGCCACTTCTCGCTCGCTATGTTTGAATTCCGGTCGCTTAACGAAAAATTTTGCATGTGAAAGCAACAACAAAGTTAGCTAGCACGGATAGACGATAGCAAGTTTGGTTGTACCTCATTGAGTTCGTTCGTTTCGCCACTTGCTAACTGATGGCGAATCGATGACGGCTAATAATCAATTGTAGCGCATTTCCTCTTACTATGCATATGCCTAAATGTATGAAACCATTTGACAAGCGAACACAGGGTGCTTTTAATGAAAATAAAAATTTTATGCTGAAATACACATGCTATGCCCTTCGAAATTTTGTGCTGGGATATGCGTTACAGCTTCGCAAATTTTATCCCTACACACATCAAAAATTTCGATATATAAAGGGGGCGTGGCACGTCCCATACAAACCGATTTTTTCGTACTGCAAATCTCTGGAAGTGTTCATAGTAGAATACTGGAACTTTGTACGGCGAAATATGAAATCAGTCTTATACTCATGGAGAAAAATGGGCTACATACGCATACTCATGGAGAAAAATTGGTGTTATTGGGGAAGGGAGCGTGGCACCTCCCATTTATACTGAATTTTTATACAGAATATCTCTGAAAATGTTCATGGTAGAGAACGGGAACTTGGAGAAAAATTGGAGTTATTGGAAAAAGGCGGATGCCAAAAAGGGCTGCCAGGTGGCGCTGGAGTCATTACGAATAATCTCCAAGTTAGAAAAGGTGCCGTGAATGTCAAATTAAATCGATCTGTTTCATCATTGAATATATCGGACTCTTGTGTGCTACGATTGGCCCAATAGATGTGATTTGACAGTATTATTATGCTTTAAAGCTTCTTTCGGAGACACCCGGGTTGAGTTGTGCAGGGGTAAATCTCAAACCACTACCGATAAATCAACCGCCAGAACCATTGCGCGCCTTTTACTTTAATATTTATTTCAAAATACCTGAATTTAATTTTTAAAAAGGTGGCAACCCTTGTAAAAGACTTAAATATTATTCAAAACTTTCAACCTAAAGGTTTCTTAGCAATGTTTAGTTAGACAGCCATATTTTAATTCTTCAGATAGCTTGCGTATTATTAATTTAAATTTTACTTTTCAAACAGGTGGCAACCCTTTTCAAAATATATTCGAACTATAGATTTTTTAAGCCTCCATTTTTTAATATAATTTTCAAATAAATAACTCCCTTAATTGAAGTTGAATTTGATTTTTTTAAAAGGTGGCAGCCCTCATCCATGAGAAGATAATGATTTTATATATGTATCTCCATACCAAGTTCCAGTAATCTATCAAATATATTTCCGGAGAATTGCAGTATGGAAAATTCCGTTTGTATGGGAGGTGCCACGCCCCCTTGTCTAATCGAGATTAAATTTGTCCTATATTTTAAGTTGGGCTAAGTGTTAATGGGCTTACGCATACTGAAAATCTTTCTAAGAAATCAAATCAAAAAACTCGAATTTTTTTCTGATTTTTTATTTTGTTGCACAAAGTTTGATATATTTGTATTTATACGGTTTTTGCTAAAGAATAAGCTGTATTTAAAAATGTAACTAAAATTAAATAACAAAAAAAATTATTGTGATATGCTTATAACTTTGACACGAGGTGTATAACGGATGGTATACTTCTTTACATCTTTTTATTTATTGTTTCCCTTAGTTTTTAGTTTTCTTGATTGTTTGCGCACTCATTCATGGCCAATTTTTATAACTTAGTAAATTGTTTTTATTATTTTCGATTTTAATCGAAACGACCGATTAATCGGTTAATTGATTAATCGAAAGCATTCGATTAATAATTGCAATTAATCGTAAGAAAGTTTTAGTATTAAAGTTTTTTTGCCATCACTATTCAAATGCAGTATCGTGCTTTTGGCAGTCGATCAAATTTGGCGGTTGCTGGTTTCGTGCACGATCATTCGGAGTACAGGTTTGCTCAAGGCGAATTTATACAAGGTGGTGTTGTAAAATCAGTTGATCTCTTCGCCTTACATGTATTTTGTTAGTGCTTTTACTGATTTGACAGCACACCCATCAAAAGAAAAAACCAAATTCATGTAAACTTTGGAGCGAATTGGGATTTGACATAACATCCTCCATACAAAATACATGTGGTTGTCGTTGTTGTAATCTAAATTCGCCAGTAACACTTCCTTCTATAAATTCGCCTTGGGTTTGCCGAAGTTAATAGCTTTGCTTCTTAACGTATAATTATCACAAATTTTCACTGGACTCTGCTGGAAAGCGTTTCTTAACACAAAACATTTGCAGAAGAGAGCCAAAAAGAGAGCATAAAAACCGAGAGAGCTGCCAATTTCTGCTGGCGAAATTTCTGAAAACAGAAATTTGCAGTCATATGTTTAAAAAGCCGCTGTTCAAACCGCACAAGGAAAAAGTTGGCAAGTTTATTTTACTTCGTTTTAATAAAACAAAACGAGTGCATCGTTATCAAAACAAATTGAAATATTGCAGAATGTAAGGATTTGTGCATGCATTTGAAGATGTGGTGTTTGTGTGTATACTGTGATTGCAAATTTCTGCTAGCTTTCGTTTCTTTACTTTTTCCTCATTCGATCTCTTTGTGCGTAAATTTATACTCTTCGCCAATCTGCTGTCAACACCTGTAAAAGGTTAAGAAACACTACTAATATCAGTATGAGCTGTTATAAGTATTGTTCGCTTGTGGCGGCTGTATTTGCAAGACAGCACGCTTTGCGCTGGTGTTCGTTCATCCCCGTTTTTAACATAGGTAGGCTTAAAGTAACAAAAACAGCACCCTTTGCCAATGTCTGGTATAAATACAATACATGAAGACATCTTTTGTTAACGGCATCAGATCTGCACCGATTATTCGATTTTCAAAACTGAGGTTCCGAATTAAAGAGTTTGGTCTCTAAGGGCCAATTTCAAATGAATATTTAAATTTAATTTCAGGTCAACTTTGTTTAAATATGCCAAACTATTGGCTGATGCTTGTTCCTTGAAATTATTGTTGCATTCGCTCGTTTGTTTACATTTTGTGCTGAACAGCTGATTGTTTTTTGGTTGGATTTGGTGGGATTGATTAAAATACCTACCAATCAATCTTGGTTGTTTGGTACAAACACAGGGTTGCATATCTCATATTTAAATAGCCAATTTTAGCCATTTAAGTGCAGATTAAATGTGTGATCTGAAAATGAATAGTGGAAGTTTATTGAACAATCTCGACTTAAATAGGCCATCTGAAATTAGGCCTAAATGTACAACAAGGTATGAGATTTTTGAAAAGGGTCGCCACCTTTTTAAAAATTATATAACCTGCACCGCTCGTTGTATTAAAAAAGTTAGGAGTAAAATGAAAGGGCAGGGCATCTGCAATAAAGTTCAATTTTTGAATAGGGTTGCCACCCGCTTAAAAAAATACAAAACTTACACCGTTCACGCAATTTTATAAAATGATATAATTGGTAATATAAACGAGCTTGGTCTATAGATCTACAAGGAAGAACGACACCTTTTTTTAAGGGTTGCCAGCTGTTAAAAATTGTTATTTTAACCGTTATTTACACCGTTCTCTCGATTTTAAAATGAGGTGCCAAGTGAAAGGTATTCACCTAGAGATGTGCTCTGGGTTTAATTTTTTTAAGGTTTGCCACCTAATTATAAATCTGTTGCTTGAAATGTGATACTCAGTAAAATATCGCAACATGGGCATAAAGCGATAGGGTTTTTATACTAAATTAATATGTTTGTGCTCTTAAGAGTTGCCACCTATTTAAAAATATATAGCTTTGAAAGGTAAGTAACGTATTAGGGACATTCGATATTGGTATCAAACGACAGATAGTTAAATGGCCTTTGTACAAATGTATGAAAATTTTCGAGTTGTCATCTAGTTAACAACTCTTAACTAGCTTTCGATTGATAGCAATATCGAATGCCCGTAATACATTACTTACCATTCATAGTTATAAATGTGTTTAATAAGTAGTAACTCTATTAAAAACACCAACATATTAATTTAATCTCAACCCCATATTGTGATATTTTACTATCATATATTAAACAATGCTTCTTTAATTAGGCCGTGCCCCTTTAAAAAAACCAAATCACGTCTATAGGTGAATCCCTTTGATATGAGCCCTTTTTTTGAAACTGGAGGGAACGGTGTAAATCTGATGCTCTGCACGAAAAAAAAGTGTAACATGTGGCAACCCTTTTTAAAAAACTAAGAGGCTCTTCCTTGCAGATCTATAGGCCAAGCCCGTTTATACGGCATATTATATAATTTTTTAATGATTTTTTAAGCAGGTGGCAGCCCTATTCAAAAAAATTAAACCTTCTTGCACATCTTGAGGCCCAGCCCTCTCATTTGAAACCGAATTTTTTTCTAATACAACGAACGGTGCAGGTTTTATAATTTTAAAAAAGGGTCAACCCTTTTCAAAGAAGTCGTACCTTGCTGTACATTTAGAGCCCAAGTCCTTTAATTTAGAACCTCAGTTTTGAAAATCGAATGATCGATGCAGATCTGATGCCGTTAACAAAAGATGCCTTCATGTATTGTTTTTATACATAGTACATACATATTTAGATTTGATCTAACCCTGGTATTTGTGTATTAGGGAGTAATTAAAATCCAGATACGAGCTTCAAAACTATTAAATTCGAGTATACACAACTCTAGAATACTTGATTTGTAACTTTGACTTTTATTTTTGGCTGAAAAAATAAAAGTCAACAATTACCGATTATTTTCTGCTCAAAAAAATAAAAGGCAAATTTTAACTTTTATTTTTGCAATGATTGTGTTGGTTATTGGCCGTTTAGTATAATTTAATAATTTATTTTTGAGCTATATAGCGAAATATCGACCAAAATAAAACTAAAAAGTAAATAAAACATAAAAACATTTAATGTTTTATTTAACATACGGCTTATAGCTCAAAAATAAATTAGTATTTTATTTTTGTCTAAAAAAAATAAAAAGCAGATATAATCGGTATTATTTGCTCATAATGATAAAAGTCTGATTTTTAAAAGTCATGGAGGGATGACAATCTACCATGTGAGATGAGTTTATTGGAACCTTTGAAAAAGCTATAGCATAATTTTTTCACTATGCCTTTTTGATGCCAAAAATTGTAAAATAACTTTTATTTTCAGTCTCTGACTTTTTTTTGGTTTTCCTTCTTGTGCTTTCTTAATGGCAGTCACTTTTGCTGATTTCAATTGGTTTTTGTTGTTGCTCCAAAAATTCTTGTTTCAATATGTATCGCTAGTGCATTTGGTAGGTAGGTACATACTAATGCCAAAAAGTAATTCATCGCATTCTTTTCGCGCGACGGGGATATTTATGCGCACACGCGCAGGCATTGAATTACCAAAATCGGTAAAATGAGGCTGCCGTTTGCCATTTCGCCCATGCAACACCTGAAACATAAAATGTCAATAACAGCCGCATTAAGGCAAAATAACCTTAAAAAAAACTTAAATAGTGTACTCAAAAATAACAACGGCAAGAATTGAAACTGGCAAACGCGTGCATATTATTAGCCCTGTTCGCGTACGCACTACCAGTAAAATCCAGTACTAACTTTACTGGTTTTTACTGGATGGCGTTTTCGTACGCAAAATCTTGCAAAGAAACCAGCAAAAGAGAGAGAATTGAGATGACAGCTGAACTTGCAAGTTTTACTGGATTTTTACTGGATAAATTTTTACTAGTAACTATTTGCTAGTAAGAAAAACAACTGATGGCATGACGCTTTATGCAATTCACATTACCAAAGGAATTGTTTGTGGTGCTTTTAGAGTTGCAATTGACAAAATAAACCTATTTAAATATATATTAAGATGGGAAATATTATTTTTCTTAGAAAAATGCGTCGGAAAATAACAAATTAATCAGCTGTTCATAAAACTTGCAACTTTTTGCTGGCTTACTCTCCGAAATTTGGTTACTGGCAAGTTACTGCATCTTTTTCGCTGGAGAATACGAAAACACAACTATTGTGACAGTAAATTCTGAATCGTACATAGTATACACACCAGGGATGTTACGAATATTTGCATTCGCATTCGTTATGCGATGATTCGCATCACTTTACACATTCGCATTCGCATCAAATGATACGAATGTTTTTCGAATGCGAATGTGTACATGGGCAGAGAGTCCACTCTAACATTGTTGAAATGGCACTAAGTCTGTCTAATCAGGGTGCGGACAATAACCGGCTTTTAGCTTCAGGCGCTAAACGGTTAAGTAGCATATCAAGCAACATTGATGGGCCTTCAACAAATACTGCTAAAAGTCTAATAAACAACCTAGAAACAATTATAGATTCCTCCAGCGAAAGCGAAGGCTCGAATTCAGAATCTGGGGACATTAAAAAATATGAACATTAACATTAAACAAGTAAAAAAGTATAAGTTCGGGCGAAACCGAACTTTATATACGCGGCGAAGGTATTAAATATCGTACTTTCAACTTTCTGTAAACAACATTTGCATGATAAGCAGGGGGGTTTCCCAATTTCACACTTTTTCGATAATACGCTGAATTCGAGTTATTGAAATAATTGAACCAAGTTTGGTGGAAATCTATAAAGTGGTTACCGAGATACACTTTGTAGTCATAAAGTGGGCGGTGCCACGCCCAATTCCTAAAATTCTATAGCAGTCTGATTTATTGTTAAGAGATAGATGTAACTATTAGCTTGGAGTAAATTACCGTTTTCAGTTATTGAAATATCGGAGTTTCCGGATGTCTAAAATTTACCGTTATACGGGAAGGGGGTGTAATTTTAGTCCGATTTGAATAATTTTCAACGAATTTCTTCCTTGTACTAAGGTTATTAAGTGCACCGAGTTTGGTAGAAATTGATGAATCACTTACCGAGATCCACATGAGGGCGCCACGCCCATCATCAAAAAATGTATAATAACCTAGTTTTGTGCAAAGAGGTTATTGTAATTATCGATTTTGAGTCAATTAGCTTCAGGAGTTACTGATAGCCAGCCTCTAGGCAAGGCTCGTACCAAGTATGGGAAGGATTGGTGAAGCGGCTACTGAGATACAGCATCTCATCATAAGTAAAGGGTGAACACACCAAAACTGCGACACTTTGGGAAGCTTATAATTTACAGAAAAAGATATCAATATTTGCAAATTTAAATACCATAAGTTGAAATTTAAATACCATAAGAACCAGTGAGCGGGGGTTGGCATGGTCAAAGTGATGAAAACAGGTGCTCAGTGCGTTTTCGCGAGATCCAAAGGTTTTGTCGCGTTATGTTGCAAAATACGTAGGGAGATAGCAGCTTTTCGTACAAAAGGTAAAGCGGAAAGCTTTATTGAGATGTTCTACAGATCAAACAGCGCCAGACCGAGGCGCAAAGTAGAATGTTACAACGAAATTCCGCAGTCGCAAGTTGTATGAATTCTAAATTAAAAAATACTGTGTATACATACATAATTAATAAATCAAACACATATTTGACGGAGCATTAATTTTTCGTGGCTTTATTTATTTTCTCGGCCTACACTGAAAATACATTGGTGCAACCTACGGCAACATATGGAAGTAGTTGCACCTATGAACCTGCACCTGAATATGCACCTTTATGTCTGCTGGAAATACGCGAACCTTATAATTAGAACTGCAACAAGCAAAACATTATGGCCTCAAACCACAACCTTACCACACCTCTTGTCTAAAACCGTACGACCCATTTCAAAAGGTGGCAGTAGAGTTTAAATGCCTCATAAACCGAAAATTTTCAATCAAAATGTTACTTTTTGAAGCATTTGAAATTTATTTTGTTTTTGTTTTATGAATAAGGCCATTATAGTTTATTGGCATTTGAAGCCATTAATTTTCGCTTTCGTATGTTTTTTCTTTTAATCATCAAATTGCAGTGCTCGTCACATAAATATATCTAAACCGTATTTCACCTTATGCCTTTAAAACTACCAACTGATGAGGCACTTCCATTTCATCGGACGGTGACGCAAATTCCACTGTGCAACAGTTAACTCACTCCGCAACTCAAAGTTTATTCATTTCGTTTATTGTCAACCTCTTCTCGGGTGGAAGGCCACCACAAACATCTCTCTTATAATTAAGCAATAAATTTCAACATTAGGTCCACTCCTTATCTTCTCGGACTAAAATCTGAAAAGTGTCAAAATGCAAGAGCGTAAGCAAAATGCGCTCACTAAAAGAGAATAACAGGAAAAAGTAAAGGAACGCAAAAAACCAAATTTTTAGTCCGAAGAATGGCAACAACAAAGCTAATGTCAAATAGAAATGTCATTTTGTTTGGATCGTTGTTCAGCTGTATAATTTTAACTAAAAATGAATAATTCGCAGCTTAATGTGACTTGTTCACCAGGTACTTTCTCGCGCATCCAAAATGGTAAGTTTTTTTTATAGAAAGTAACACAAATTATGGCTTTACGTACATGCATGCACTTTTTCCAGATGAAGTTTACCGGCAACAGTTAGTCGGCCAAGTGCTGGAAAATCGAAAAGATTATAACGAAGTAATCTTCTCAACGCAGCTAATGGGCCAAGTTCAAGAGGCCCAGAATTCAGTGGATGTACAAGAGGTTCAAAATGCGTTGTATGAACAAGAGGCCAAAAATCCAGTAGAAGCAGTGGTAATGCAAAGCCCACAACGAAATGTGGAAACGCTCCCATCCGAAGAAAACTCAGGTTCGGCTGATAAGCAGGCGTGGGTTAAAGCCCCAGTAAAGCAGATGCTTACGTTAATCGAGGAGCTACGGCCTAAAGTGGGGAAGAGCGCATCCGTTAAAAATAAAACTAAAATGTGGAAACTTATAACTGAGCGTATGGCAGAGCAAGGGTATATCTTCACAACAGCGCAGATTGAAAATAAATTTCGAACAATGGAGCGCAATTTNTCTTCTCAACGCAGCTAATGGGCCAAGTTCAAGAGGCCCAGAATTCAGTGGATGTACAAGAGGTTCAAAATGCGTTGTATGAACAAGAGGCCAAAAATCCAGTAGAAGCAGTGGTAATGCAAAGCCCACAACGAAATGTGGAAACGCTCCCATCCGAAGAAAACTCAGGTTCGGCTGAGAAGCAGGCGTGGGTTAAAGCCCCAGTAAAGCAGATGCTTACGTTAATCGAGGAGCTACGGCCTAAAGTGGGGAAGAGCGCATCCGTTAAAAATAAAACTAAAATGTGGAAACTTATAACTGAGCGTATGGCAGAGCAAGGGTATATCTTCACAACAGCGCAGATTGAAAATAAATTTCGAACAATGGAGCGCAATTTTAAGAAGACGAATCTGCACAACAAACAAACAGGCAGAAATAGGCTGAGTATTAATGCTTATTTTGCTTGACGAGAGCCTCTAGCAACTCCAACTTCTTTCGTGCCATCTCTTCCTTCCTCTGTGCCACTGCTTCTACTGGATTTTGGGCCACTTGTTCATACAACGCATTTTGAACCTCTTGTGCATCCACTGAATTCTGAGCCTCTTGAACTTGGCCCATTAGCTGCGTTGAGAAGATTACTTCATTATAGTCTTTCCAATTTTCCAGCACTTGGGTAATCTTAGTGTACTTATAATATTCTTACTATTAGGGATGTGCCGGGTATCCGGTAGATATCCGGAATCCGGCCTATCCGGCCGTTTTTTGGTTATCCGGTTATCCGGCCGGATAATGGCTAATATCCGGCCGGATTCCGGATATCGATTATAGAAGATTCAATTTAGAAATTTAACCCAGATTTTGTATTTTTGTAATCTAATTTAAAAGTGTCTAATTAGTAATCAAAGTTAACAATCTGTATATTTTTCATTACGAAAAGAAGCATTCCCGCATTATCGGGCAACAACCTATTTCTCTTTTCAACATAAATTAAAGGTGGGTAACTCAGCACTGTGCTGAGTTACTGTGCTGACTCTTAGAAATGTGCCGCACGCTCAGACTCACCTCTGAAAAAATTTGTAACTCAGTAACTCAGTTTATGTGCTGACAATGTATAGCTCAGTGTGCTTCAGTGTCGATATGGTAACTCAGTTGATGTGCTGACACTTGCATAGCTCGGTTCGGCTGCATTGTTTACAACTGTGTCGATGTGGTAACTCAATTGATGAGCTGACACATTCACACAATACGATCTTCCAAAAAGTACCATAATAGATGGCGTCACGAGACTTACCATCAGTTGAATATACGACTACCAAATTTAACAAGAAGCAAGGCGAATAGCCCAGTTATGCATACTTGCACTGCTATACCCTTTTTACGTAAAAGTCAAAACCAAACAGAATTCTACATGTGAAGTGCTATGCGTTGGGTAACCGCTTACATGCATAGCCCATTTAACAGATTCTTATGTGACAACTCTCAAGCAAAACTAAGTAGGGAATTTATTCGCAAATGAACTCACCAGTTGAAATCAGCTTTCTAAAATTTTGCCGGCCAGCTACGAATAGAAGCTAAGGANTTTTTTTATATTATTTATTTCTTGTACGTTCGCTGACTTGTCTACCAATCGTTTGGCTATCCATATCCAAATATCCTCGTGAGCTCGATCTTCGATGGAAGCTTTCACTATAGTTCGGCATTTTTCATATGATTCAACTGGTTTCTCCATACTAACTGATTTATAATTTCGAATTAGTTCATCAACAACCCAGTTTTTAGCTTTATTGGCGTCAGAAAAAGAAACGAGTTTTGAAACGTGGGTCACAAAATGTTGCAATAGTGAAGCATTGTCGTTGTTGAATGTTTAGTCCTATAATCAAGTAAATTTTTTTATTAATAGTTTTTTACGAGATAGTTGTTTATCTTTTGTCTTTGACGTTTCTCCTCTATTTCTCAAGAGTAATCGATAATCAGGTTTGCTGAAGGAAAAGTTATCGTTTTAGTACAAGATTAATAGGGACCTTACACGGGAGAGTTGTTTGGTCAAACTGCGTGCATGGGTTTAGTGAAATTTTGTATGTACTATATGTGTGACGTGTATTGAGTTTCTAACAGCTCAACCTAATATTACCGGCGTGAGTTTTTCTAGGTACGCACGCAAGTTTTTCACATTTGATTAACCGAAATCAATTTGCGTGCGTAATTTCTCAGAAATGCATTTCTGTCAAATATATAATATAATAGAAGTTGAGCAAAATTTGGTCATAAATGCAGAATAGCTCCGATTCTCAATTAAAAAAAAAACATATGGGGATCGATATAGATAATTGCGGTGAGTATAACGGTGTATTTATTTGTTTGCGGGAACAACAATTACAAAAGTTATTAAGGGTCAAAGTTTAAATTAAAAAATTCTTTACACAATAATTTAAATAAAAACACATAATTAAACAAGGAAAAAGTATACGACTTAGTATTAGTATTAACAAATGAATACAAAGCTTCTCTTCAACTTCATCCAAAACGAAAAACTGAAATTTGATGGGTTTTTTGAAGCGTGTAAGTTAAACCATCTAATTACACAGAAGACAGTTTGATCAAACAATGTGACCATGTAAGGTCCATATAAGGCATCAACACACATATGCGATTCTGACGGTGCGAATCTGTTCCGAAAAATTACAACAATGCCGCAACTATTTATTGGAACATCCACAGCTCTTCATTTCGTCGTACCGAAATTGCAGACCTACGCGTTCGGAAACGAAAAAGGTTAATAGGCGGGTTCTGTAATAATAATAATAGATTGGCGCTTACACATATGTTAGTGTTTGGCCGAGCTTCTCCTCCGATTTGTGGCGTGCGCCTTGATGTTGTCACACAAAGCGGAGGGACCTACAGTTTTTCGCCTACTCCGAACGGCGATTGTATTTTTTGAGAAGCTGTTTTTCATGGCAAAAATACACTCGGAGGTTTGCCATCGCCTGCCGAAGGACGACCGCTGTTAAGAAAAAAAACAGTTTTCTATATTTTTTTGATGTTGCTTTGACTAGGGCTTGAACCCAGGCATTGTGGAGTGGAAGCGCGCACTGCTTACCACTACACCACAGCGGCCGACAGGTTCTGTATAATTTAAACAAAAATTAACGTAAGAAAACAAAACATCTTGATTGTTCAAAAGCAAAGAATTTCATGAAGATTGTTTTTTGTTTGTTTATAAGATGCCATTTTTCACTGCGATAGCATCGCACAGATGTGTGCGTGATTGTGTTTTCGAAGTGGTAAATTCTGTAGCATCAGAAACGGTGCGGACGTCGAGGTGAACTCGAGCCGGCAAAAAAACAATATTGTGAAATTTATTAAGGGCCGCAGTCTACCGGATATCCGATCGGATATCCGAATCCGGCTGTAATTTTTTACAGGATATCCGGAATCCGGTTATCCGGCAAAATCTATATCCGGCACATCCCTACTTACAAGCAAACTTTATTTTTTTTTTCATTTAACATTAAGGTTCCTTTTTACTAAACTGTATTTTGAACTAAATACTGAATAAAAGTTTGAATAAAAGACTGAATAAAGAGCGAGTTATAATTTTGGAAATTTGCTTTTGGCTACGACCTATTATTATCCTCTACAAAGGCGATCTATGACCTAGTTAAACCTGGCATATTGCAAGTTCCTTATCCATAATACATACATACGTGCACCTATGTGTGAAATAATAACAGTATCTTTATGACAAATTTCGACCATTAATTTATTAAATTCATTTTTTAATGATCAATCTTAAATATACTTAATCCTAATATTAAACTTAATCTTAATAATAAAACTTAATCTTAATCTTAAGCTAAATCCTAATCTTAGTCTTATACTAAATCTTAAACCAAATCTTAACTTAAACTAAATTTTAATCTTAATCTTAATCTTATACTAAATCTTAAACTAAATCTTAATATTCATCTTATTTTAATCTTAATCTAAATGTTAAAATTAAGGAATACTTCTTGATTGTTGCCTCGGTGGCAAATCCATACAAATGGCATCCCGGACAGAGTTTCCTCTGGATGTTTCACCACATTCATTTTCTGCTCTTTCTTCAATTAAAACTTCTGGCGAAAATTCTAAATCGCTCTCGTTCGCAATATTGTGCAAGACACAACACGCCCTTATGAAGTGGCACAACTTCCTACTACCCCTTAGCTTACAATAGTACAACTGCCTAAATCGCTGCTTCAGGATTCCTAATGTGTGCTCAATTGCAACGCGACCGGAGCTTAGCTTCACATTGAAGTTTTTCTGCGCGGCCGTCAAGTAACCATTATCCTTATATGGCGTGATTACGTACTGAGTGCACGGGTAAGCAGAGTCTCCTAGTAAGTAGTAATCTGTAAGATTAAAAGCAATAGGGTATATTACGTTACATATGTATATGCCACTAAAAAATTAAATTACTTTAACAAATTATTACCTCCACAATACGATGACAATTTTTGGTAAATAGGCGAGTTCTGAAAAACCCAACTATCGTGACTTGATCCGGGAAATCCAACGAATATGTTGATAAACTTTTTATTTTCATCGCAAATGGCCTGCATAGTAAGGGTAATGTTGCCTTTCCGGTCAATGTAGTCATCTTTCCGCTCAGCTGGAGGATCAATGACGATATGCGTGCCATCAATGCATCCTATATTTTAGAATATGTTTATATATTTAAGCATATATTTATAAGCATAAGATGTGAAGTGACCTAGACCACTTTGAAAATTAAGGGCACAATTATAGTTTTTACCACTTACCGATTGCTTTTGCAAAGCCGCATTTTCTGGTAAAAAAAAGTGCCGAATCTCGCTTCTTCTCCTCAGTAGGCCATCGTATAACCTCTGGACTCAAACTGCTAATGAACATTGTCGTTCTATTGACCATACGAGAAACAGTCGACAGTGATATATTAAAGCGGTCGGATAAGTCACGAAAGCTGCATGCCTCATGACCGGCAAACCATAAGAAAACTGCCATGTTTGTCTTCCCTGGTAAACGCTTATCGACTCGAAGCCTTTTATATATATATCGCTTTCCTCAAATTTAGCTGACAAATTGAGAAACAGTTCCTTCGATATACGGAAGTGCATCTTAAACTCTGCCTCAGTATAGGTAGGTACCACTTCCTCCAAATAGTTTTTAATGCTATTCCTCTTCTTTCTCTCTCTATCCCTCAATAGTTCCTCTAATAAATCCTCGTCGTCGCTATCAGAATTATCCATAACGATTTGGTAAATCTCGTCGTCATCAGACTCACTTGAATCGCTTGATGTTTCCATCAGCTCTGTCACTATACCGCGCAAGACTCCACCGTCATCTTCAGATGAACAAGCACTTGCGCCATTTACCTAGAAAATATGTCAGAAGCATTACAAAGACCAAGGTGCAATTTACAGACCTCTGCAGACTCATTTATAAATGAGGCATACGTAAAGAATAAAGCTCGTTGAGGTCCTTAAAAACCTTACATATATTTACATTTATATACATATTACGAGTAAAACTAAAAAAACGAAAATATGGCCATTGTTTTAACAAAACGTATGGTTTCTAAAAAACCACGTAATTAACTATATTAAAATATAATTTGGTATATAATTTTATATAGTTAGGTTTAAGTACAACTACCAACAGTGATATAAAACCACCGAAGACTTTGCGTTTCAAATCAAAAACCTTATTATTAAAACAATGGCCATAACTTCGATTTTTAAATTTTCCTATAAATATATTTATATTATATCATATGAATGGTCTTCGAATTATCTTTCCAACCATTCCCCATTTTTAAAATCGGTTCAAGTGTTCGCAATATGAGCTTATGAAAATATTTAAAATTCCACTTTTAACTCCTAAAAATATCATATTTCAAACCGAAGTTATTAATAAACACAGATATAGTAAATTTTTTGTTTAATAAAGCTTACACTCTTGTCTACAAGTGTGAGTAAAATTTTTTGATTTGGGTCACGCGTTTCGGCTCAGCAACCCAAAATCGTTGTACAAATAACTAAACCGCACTCATAAATAATTCAAACCGAATTTATTCATAAAATTAGTGCTCGTTAATTCGAGAGTTTAGTTTTAAATTCAACTTTAGTACTCCGGCTACACGGGTATGTTGAAGTTTTTTTGAATCGGGTCACGCTTTTTTACACAATGACCCGAAATCAATGAGTAAAAATCTACACCATACCACCGCACCAAAGTTAAATTTTAGTTGAACTATGCATTCGTTTGCGATGTTAATAACAACTCATTTTCACTTTATATCTAACTACACATTCGTTTACAAGGGTCATCACAACTCATTTTATTCTATATATTAGCCCTTGCTGAAACTATGCTCACCACGTCCGTGTGTCCAGCCATGTTAGCTGCATCTCCTGCCGAATTTGCGGCAGCACCATCGGAATAACAAACATCCGCAAAATAAACCTGAGAACAATTTGTTATAACTTATATTCCACAAAATGTAAGAAGCTATCATATTTACTTCCCCAGATCCATCCGATATTGCACCCAAGGGATGGATTGTAGCTCCACCAGAAGCACCACAAATTCTTTCATCACTGATCTGGAAATATACAAAATTGTATGTACAAAACACATTCACACAAGCATAAGCACAATAAACACTTACCATATCAATTATTTTTCTGCCTGCTTCCATTTTTAATTCAATTTTTATAGTTTTTAGATAATTTCACTTTTCGCTAATTCTTTAATTTCTTCTTCCAGCCAGCTGTCAGTTGAGTTTTTGACACTATTCAAGATTTTGCCAGAAAAAATTCTTCTGACTAAATCTGACTACATACTTCGGACTGATGAGAGTCACTCTCACTGGGTCTTGCTCTCTCATTTTAGCTGTCATTTCCGAGTTAAGGAACGCTTTGTGGACTAAATCTGACAACTTCGGACTTTTTCTGACTATTTCTGGGAGATAAGGAACGCTCCTATTATAGTTGGCGATATTGCGATATCAGAATCAATGTTACGGGTAGGACCGAATCAATATGACAGCTCAAGAATGTGTGTGAAGAATCCTAAATCGATAGCAATGTATCGGTGCATTAATATTTAAGTGCCCCACACACCCTTATATAAAGTGGTCATCCAATATTAGGGGTATCACACACTATCACTTACATCCGTCAATCATAAAGCTGAACCTACACGTAACATTTTCATCATTTATATCATAAAACTATTGACTTTTAAACTGAGAGTTATGGAATAATTAATAAATATTATAAATTTTCATTTGCTAATCGCCACCCACCCAATAATAAAAAATAAAATAAAAATACATAATACAGCAAATACCACATCGTGGATCGGAATCTCGGCCTTTCCGACCACGATCAAAAAATAAAAGCGCTATGGTGCGGAAACCAGGCCTCTCCGCCCGTAGCCTACATATAAGCAATATATAATTTTATCCAATACAGCATCAAGGTAGACTGGAGACTCATCCTCGCCAGCTATCCACTACCTTAAATTATTCCAACTATGTGCAAAGAAATGTTTAACCAAATGTTTCCAGGAAGCCGAATACAACTTATATATATTTTTTAAATTTATTTGTTAATGTAGGTGTGGTGGTTGAATGGCTCGACAGATGTTGCTTATAGCAAGGGGTCCGGCATGTTTAGGCCACTAGCCTAAACCAAACTTTGAAAGGCTGAACCACCCGATATGTACATACATACGAATATGAACATATAAATAATTGCATTATTTTTCCCGCCAACGAATTAGCCCAATTTCCCCTCAAAACAGCTCATCCTTCATCACACCATAAAGGTAATATTTCGTATTCACCTTACATTTATATATGTGTATACCTACATAATTAATAAATCAAACACATATTTGACGGAGCATTAATTTTTCGTGGCTTTATTTATTTTCTCGGCCTACACTGAAAATACATCGGTGGAACCTACGGCAACATATGGAGCTTCGACTTGGACTACGAAATCTACTGCTTTAAAAATTCAAAATGTATTCCAGGTCAAGATTTGTATACTGCTGCAAGTCGTCAAGATGCCCCTGAAAGCTGTAAGCTAAAAATGAAGTCCAAATTTTCAAAAAACAACATGGTTTGGCAAGCTAGTTGTTCCTGTGGCGATAAGAGCAGCCTTTTTTTCCGGCACAATGAATGATCAAGTTTATCGGGATGAATGCCTCAAAAGGCGTCTTCTGTAATTTATCAACATATAAGGTAGTAGGGCTCTGTTCTAGGCGGACATGGCAAGCTGCCACTATGCCAAGGACACATTGCCGTGGTATAATGCAAATAACATCAATTTTGTACCTCACGACTGCAATCCACCCAATAGCCCAGAGCTACGTCTATTCCCTATTGGGGAATATTGGTCAATTGTCAGAGGAATCTTGAAGAAAACAGGTGAAACAGTAAAAAAAAAAACTGAAGAGTGCAAAACAAAGTAGTTGTGCGCATCGCGTAAAGTCAATGATTTAGTCGTGCAGAATATGATGTCACGTGTGCGATGAAAATACCGATCACTTGCATATGGAGCAAATAATAACTAAAATTTTAACATTTTAATAACATATAAACTTCCAAGTTATATAACACAAAAAAACTAATTTCAAAGCCTTCTAGTTTGTTTCTCTTCTTGTTTGTAGTAATCTCTAAGTGTCGCAGTTTTGGTGTGTTCACCCTTTAAGCGGGGTCACGCCCATTTTCCAAAAATGTCATAAGAATACTATTTTTTTACCAAAATTTGACTTCCCATACTAACTTTCAACAATTTGGTTCAAATGTTTACTGAAATATCATAGGTTTATCATTTTTCGGAAATGCCGTTATATGGGAAGTGGGCGTGATTACAGTCCGATTTCGCCCATTATCAACACCAACCTACCTTGGTAAAGGGAAACCTATGTATCGAATTTCGTTAAGATATCTCAATTTTTGCTCGAGTGTATCGTGTCGATTAATCGACTTCTCTATTCATTCTGAGCATTTATGTATGCATTTGTCTATGCATATATATGTTGATTCGTTTTTGGCTGTTACCAACAACTGTTATGTGAACAAAGTGGGGCACCGAAATTGCGCATATGGAAACTGTGCATTTAGACATTATTTCGGTTTCAACCGAAACTGTGCATGTATGCTTTATTTCGGTTTTTACCATATGCATTATTTCGGTTTTAAACCGAAACTGTGCATGTATGCATTGCTTCGGGTTTTTCATATGCATTATTTCGGTTTTCAACCGAAACTGTGCATGCATGCATTATTTCGGTTTTTGTTATATGCATTATTTCGGTTTTCTAACGAAAGTGTGCATATGGATAATTTCGTTTTTTCTAATATGAATTATTTACTTCTACTTAGTAAGGGTATTAATCCCTAAGCGCGGCTGAAAGCCGCCTACGCAGAGAAAAGTTCTGCGCAAAAATACGTCCGCCCTTCTTTTCCGGCAATACAGAAAGGAGAATTCTACTAAGTAAGGGTTATAATCCCTAAGCGCGGCCGAAGGCCGCCTACGGAGAAAGAAGTTCTGCGCAAAAGTACTTCCGGCCCCCTTTAGGGATGTTACGATACAAGTAAATACAAGTAGGTACTCGATACTTTCATCTTGAAACCAAGTACTTTTGGCATCGATACTTTTACCAAATACAATAAGTAGGTATCGGATAAAAGTACTTGGTATCGGCAAAAAGTACTCATACATAAACTCCCATCGCTTTTAAAGCAAAAGTACGAATGCCAAAATATAAGGTAGAGCAATAAGTGAGAGCACAATATTCGATCAACTCAAAGCCATTTGAGCAACAGAGCAAACAAAATTTACCGTTGCTATTGTGGTTTGCTATACCTCATTTCATTTGAATTTCATTATCTTGGTGGCGTTGCTTCAACTGAAAGTTAAGCTTGTAGAAACAGTCCGCAGAAAAACTAATTTAGTACGTATTAACCAAAGTATTTTACATACCATATTTGTGAAATGGCGCCATCCTCCGAAGTGTGGAGATATTTCACAAAATCTAACTCCTCAGAAGCTTCATGTAAAATGTGTCCAAAGAAGGTCAGATTTTGTGGAAACACATCAAACTTACACAAGCACATGAAAGTGCATGAAATAAATACATCAAAGAATAAGTAAGTAGTTAAATACACTTTAGCTCATCTAATGTTTTTCACTGATTTGGCTTGATGTACCTTTTTTTTAGCGTTGAGGAAGGTAATGGAAACCCAAAACCACAATGCAGCGAAATAAAGAACATGTTTCAAAATATAAATTCTTACAAAGGTAAATGTAAAACGGTGGGACTTTTATCACACAATACGGGCAAGGGGTTTGGTCCAATTGGATTTAAAACTCATATATGTACATACTATATGAAGTACAATCACGAAAAACCGTAATCGTCTATTGGGGAAGCACTTAGAAAAACTTTTATTTCTTGGAAATATTCCAGAAGCTGAATTTTTTAATTAACTACCTTTACATATTTAATATGTATGTATTATTAAAAAAGAATTGACTTTAAACGAGAATAGTAGTAAGGTATTTTCTTCAAATATGTTTTCAAAACATTACAGTATATATATTCACTTGGTACATGAAAAATACCAAAAAGCCTTAATAAACAAATCTTTAATACAAATGTATTTGTCTTTTTATTATTTGTTTGCTTGACGATTGTTAAATCGTTTGGATAGAGAGACATCATTTTGGACATGTTTTAATTGGATCTTCACGGTCAACCTAAAATTTTTGAGTAAAAGTAGCAAGCTAGCTGGCGGAAAATGAGTAAATAAAAGTACATACTCGATACTTTTTGGTTGGTATCGGCTTGGTATCGATGCCTTTTCAGAAAAATACTTCCAAGTATAAGTATCGATACTAAAGGTTATTTTCACATCCCTAGCCCCCTTTTCCGGCAACACAGAAAAGAGAATTCTACTTAGTAAGGGTTATAATCCCTAAGCGCGGCCGAAGGCCGCCTACGCAGATAGAAGTTCTGCGCAAAAATACTTCCGCCCTTCTTTCCGGCAACACAGAAAAGAGAATTCTACTAAGTAAGGGTTATAATCCCTAAGCGCGGCCGAAGGCCGCCTACGCAGAAAGAAGTTCTGCGCAAAAATACTTCCGGCCCCCTTTTCCGGCAACACAGAAAGGAGAATTCTACTAAGTAAGGGTTATAATACCTAAGCGCGGCCGAAGGCCGCCTACGCAGAAAGAAGTTCTGCGCAAAAGTACTTTCGGCCCCCTTTTCCGGCAACACAGAAAAGAGAATTCTACTTAGTAAGGGTTATAATCCCTAAGCGCGGCCGAAGGCCGCCTACTCAGAAAGAAGTTCGTTTTCATGTATGCACTATTTCGTTTTTTTTCATATGCATTACTTCGGTTTTGAGTCGAAACTGTGCATGTGTACATTACTTCGGTTTTTGTCATATGCATTATTTCGGTTTTCAAACGAAAGAGTGCATATGCATAATTTCGGTTTTCTTAATATGCATTATTGCGGTTTTCAACCGAAGCTGTGCATATATGCATTATTTCGGTTTTTTTCATATGCATTATTTCGGTTTTTAACCGAAACTGTGCATATATGCATTATTTCGGTTTTTTTTCGTATGCATTATTTCGGTTTTTTTCATATGCATTATTTCGTATGCACAGTTTCCATATGCACAATTTCAGGGTGCCGAACAAAGTTAATATACCCTTGTGCACAAGTGCGCTCGGGTATAAAAATGTTAAATAAAATTTCGTTGGTAATGATGAGCTCCCGATAAAGATTGTCAAACTCATTTTATTTTATATACTCGGTTGCGTTACACATATATTCAATCATTGCTTGACAAGTTCATCTTTTCCTTCCTCGTGGAAAGTGGCAATCGTTCCGCCGGTAGCCAAGAAATCAAGCGCTTCTTTGATTTCTGACTTTAGGCCCATTAGCATATTAACCGGGCTTTCTAAGGTGTTTGAGATGCTACTCGTGCTCTCAAATAAGTTTGAATTAATTCAGGATGTCTGTAGTAGCCTTAATGACGATCTAAACTCTATTCTTGCATGGTCAACGAACAACCTTATTTTTCTTAATGCCCAAAAGACATGCGTTATCCCAATCTATAAAGATAAGATTTCGGTAGCTCAGATTCCCTCCTTACTTATTGGTACAGATCAGCTTAAAGTTGTCGAAAAAGTAAAAAACCTAGGGTTAGTTTTTAACTCAAAACTCGAGTATGATGATCACATTAATGAAGTTGTTAGCAAAATCTTTTGTATACTACGTTGTCTAAGAGTAACATCTTCTTTTGTACCGTTAGATACGAAAAGGAAGTTGGTCACAAGCTTAATTGTTCCTTATATTATGTACTTCGAAATTGTTTATAGTAAGTTAGATCCACACTCCCTTAATAAATTGAACATTGACTTCAACTCTGCCACAAGATACATATATGGTATAAAGGAGTTTGGTCACCTCTCATCTATGAGAAATTCTTTACTTGGCTGGGATTTACAAAATTTGTTTAAATCACGTAATTATACCCGAGCGCACTTGTGCACAAGGGTATTATAACTTTGTTCACATAACGGTTGTTTGTAACAGGCAAAACGAATCGAGATAGATATAGACAAATGTATACATAAATGATCAGAATGAAAAGAGAAATCGATTAAGCGGTGACTGTCTGTCCGTCCGTCCGTCCGTCCGTCCGTCCGTCTGTGCACACGATAACTCGAGTAAAAATTAAGATATCTTAACGAAACTTGGTACGTGTACTTCTTTCGGGCGTAGGACGGATGGTATTGAAAATGGGCAAAATCGGACAATAACCACGCCTACCTCCCATATAACGGTAATTTTCAGAAATACGAAAACTGCGATATTTTAGTAACTACTGAAGATTATTCACTCAAAATTGATATTTACAATAATTATTAGACGAAAAATAAGAATATTATAAATTTTTGAAAAATGGGCGTAGCCACGCCCACTTATGGTTACATGTGTATATCTTGGCAACCGCTGCACCGATTTCTTCCAAATTTGGCACAGTTATTTGCCTTGCTACAGGATACCAAATGGCCGAAACCACGTCCACAGCCCATATAACGGTAATTTAGAGAAATACGAAATCTTCGATAAATCAGTAAATATTGAAGCTAATGTATTCAAAATTGACGCTTGCAACAATTCTTTACCAAGAAATACGTTTATAATAAAATTTTGGAAAACGGGCGTGGCACCGCCCACTTATGATCACATATATGTATCTCGGTAACCGTTCTACCAATTTGTACCAAACTCGGTGTGGTTATTGTGCTTGCCACATAAAAGCAAAAGATTCAAGATTATTGAAATTGAACTAAAATTACGGCTTTTGATATAACGATAAATTTCACATATGCTTAAAACTTCAATATTTCGAAATTTAAAGACGCTAATTTACTCAAAATTGATACACCCCGGCTTACCATGTAGAGGTAACTTTCGGAAAGGTGAAAGACATATATTTAATATTTGCGCCGGGTATTTAATGTTCGGCTCCGCCCGAACTTAGGCTTTCTTTCTTGTTGTGTTTTTATGTTTAAACTTGTTTTTACTGGAAAACCGGAATACCTTTATAATAAACTTCACTTTTCGAAAAGTATACGTTGTTTTAACCTACGGTTGCCAGACGTACTGATTTTTTTCTTTAAATCACGTAATTGTGTTTTTATGTTTAAACTGGCTTTTACTGAGAAGCCGGAACACCTTTATAAACTTCACTTTTCGAAAAGTACACGTTGCTTTAACCTACGGTTGCCAGCAGTGTTGCCGCGAATCTTTTTAGTGGTAGCCAAATTCCTTTAAAAAAAGGGCTAAAAAAGAGCTAAAAAAAGTCGTTGTGGCCAAAAATGGTAGCTAAATTTTCTTACTTACATATACATAAATAAGTATACATGCAAACATTTTCAATAAGTAATGGTATAGAAAAACAATGAGCTAATATTTTATCCAACCAGAAGCCTCTTTGTATAAAAGGGGAAATATACGACACCAGCTTGCTGGCTTCATCAAATGAATGTACCATCAGGCTTGAAGCATATAACTCACCAGCATGCTGGTACAATATTCATTTCTTTACAAATGAGTTCGAGGAAAGACCGAAATGATTAGAGCCGAAATTTTATAACTTTTCTACCATTTTGTTGAACATTTTTTTATATATTTTTTTTAATTCATCACCTCAATATCGTGAACTTAGTCTTCCACAAATACGGCTTTGACTCATAAAAATACTTTTTACTTAGAAAATTTAGCTGATTTCACCACTCACGACACTAGCATGCTGGTACAATCATAAAATTTTCAAATAGTTTTTGAAGTCGCACCAGCAGGTGGTCCAATCACACTAGAAGAACATACACGGTCAATCGACTTGATGGGCCATTTAACAAATTAAGCATATTAAGGGCCGTAAACTTATCTATTTTAAACTATAGTTAAATCGTTAATAGATAAGTTAACAGCCCTTACACTTTTACAGTATGTATGTATAAAAACGTAAGGAACATACAATACATATATGTATATATATTTATCAGCCTTTCTTAGTTTAAAAATTCATCTTTTACATAAATGAAAAAATAAGATCAAATTAAGTATGTATATACAAATTAAGTATGTATATATATGCTAGGGGCAATTTTAAATTTATGTGACCAAAAAAAGTATGTGGTAGCTAAATCTAGCCACCAAAGGGCTAAAACGGCAACACTTTACACACACACACTGACTTTATCAGTACAGTCTGATTTTATTCATTTCTTCAATCTGTACGCGTATGACCTGATTTTTCAAAATTTGTGCTGATTTCTACTGAGTTTTCAATTCAAACAAAATACTTTAAGATTTTCTTAAGGTTTTTACATTACGTTGGAACTTCATTAGCTTGGAACTTCCTTACGTTGAAACTTCCTTAACTAATTTAATTATGGTTGATATGTTTCAGATAATGTTTGATATACCCAAGAAATTAATACAACAAAAATATCAATCGTTTTATGGGCATATCGCCGAGGCGTTACGGACCAGTTGCGTTAATATGATGGAGCTTAAATTATTTAAAAAAGGCTGATGTTTTTTTTGTCGAGTGTTGTTAATTATCTCGAAAATAACTTTCAGTTTAATAACAACAAATTTGAATATTCGAATGGCTTTTGCCTATAACTTACAATTATTTTTTCACAATTTATTGACATTGTAAAAGAGTTTTTCATAAAAGACATAGAGTTAGATACAATTGCAAAGTTTTTGCGTAGTTGAAAAAATTAATTTAAGCCATGAGGAAATATAGGTGAAGTCATTAAATAGTGGTACTTTTCCACAGTTTGAAAAAATATGTAATTTTGTTTTTTTTTCAACACCATACTCAAACGAAGCAACTGAGAGGATCTTAAGTATAAAGTTTGCTTCCTTGCGCAAAGAGAAAAACCGGCTTCTAATTCAAATTTTTTAAAGTGAACTTCAAATTAAAAGTAATTTTAAAATGAAATGTATAGAATTCTTTGGCTATTTAAACACTGAAGATGGAAATAATCCCATTATTGACTTTATTTTTCCAAAATTCAATTATCTATGCACTTCAAGACTGTCTTTATAAACGCGGTAAGACTATGGAACGCCCTTCCATTGTCTTTGAAGAGCTCGTAACATTAAATATGTAATTTTATTTTTATTTTAATATTTATTTTTACTTTTGTTTAAATTTTTATCCGCTCGTGTATATCGAAAGTAAGATTAAATGTGTGCATTTGTTAACTTTTCCTTTATATATGTATTTTAATATGCAATTATATTCACTGTTTTATTGTGCTTGTGTTTGTATTATTGTGCAAAAAAAGATCTCATCTTAATGGACTAATGTGTACTCAAAAAAAAAAAAAAAAAAAAAAATAATAATAATAAAGCTCAATTGGAGGCCTATCTTAAAGAAAAACGAGCTCATATCGGTGAAAATCCTCTCTATTGGTGGAAAACTAAACTAAAATTGCGACAAATTGACAGATCTGGCCCGCAAATATTTGAACTTTGACTACTAGATTCAAAACACTGTATAGGTTAGGCACTCGTTCAATGTTCTAATAATTTACACAATTTTTAAGTAATAAAAACGATGACTTAAGTTGATTATAGCTTTTTTAATGTTATTCCTAACATTCGTATTCGCATTCGCATTCGCACATTAGCGTTCCGAAAATTCGCATTCATATGTGAACAAATGAGTAAATATGTACCCTACAAGACAGCTGAGTATCATATGAGTGCTCATATTATCATTGTCGCTAATTACGAAAGTCCTTATCAAAGTAGTAATTTTTGTCCAAACCAAGTTTTGTACTTTCCTCTCACTGTTGTCATCAGAAAGTCCTCAGTACTAATAGTCAAACTACTCATTTATGCCATACCTAATACAAAAGCAAAGAAGATCAAAATTTTGTAAATCCGCTTGTAGTAGAGACTAATGAAAAAAGTGTACATGTGTTAGAATTTTTGCCTAAAGTGATCAGTAGGGTGATTTAAAATTGGAACTTATTTGAATTTCGACTGAGAACGTTCGGTTTCTTAAAGATAAGAGGGAAAACAAGTACCTTCTAAAATTTCAGCTTATTTGAAGAAGATTTAGAGGTCGCACAACGCTATTTTTTGTTTTCCGGAAACTACAGATTTTAGATGCATCTTTATTAAGAAATAGGTATATTTTCATCAAATCTTGTCGGATTTCGTTGAAATTTCGTAGGTAGATTCCAAAATATTAGCTTGTTGGAACTCAGTTTATATAAGTTCGATAAATTAGTTTTAAACACATTTATTAATTAGTTAGTAACTAAGTTTTGCCTTATAAAAAATTAATATTTGCCTTATTTTTTTTGTTCCTTAGCCACTGAGCGTATGCTTAATACACCTAAGATCACATTGTATTTCATATAATTAGTGGACCTCATCAGTTAATATTATTAAACATCAAATAAAAAAAGCCACCAGATAAATATCATTCATATGCCATGCTGAATCCAAGTAATTTCCTAGTCATTGCAAATATTTATAGTATAATAATAATATTGCGCTTACACCTTTGCTAAGTGTTTGGTAAAGCTTCTTCCAATTTGTGGTGTGTGTCTTGATGTTGTCACAAAAAGCCGGGGGACCTACAGTTTTACGCCGCCTCCGAACAGTAAATGGATTTTGTGAGAAGCTTTTTCAATGCAGAAATACACACGGAGGCAGTGTTGGGCTCTAATCAATTAATTTTTCAATTAACTTGTTGTGGTATGATAGAAGATTTATTGCTAAGTAAATATTTCCAGAACTTAGCACATACATTTTTCACAATATCTACTAAAAACAAGTAATTTATTTCTGCTGTTATTAATATTTGCTTGTGCGGCCGCTGTAGTAGAGTGGTTTGAGGTATGTACTACCTCTCCATAATACCTGGGCTCGATCCCTGGTCCAAGCAACCTTAAAGGAAACTTTTAAAGACAAGATCTTTCTTAACAGCGGTTGCTCCTCCGTGCAATGTTGGNTAGCAACATTAAAGGAAACTTTTAAAGACAAGATCTTTCTTAACAGCGGTTGCTCCTCCGTGCAATGTTGGGCAAATTTGAATTGCAAGAACAATTAATTTATTAATTAATTGTTAATTTCTATCACTACTACTAACAATCGGTTAGTTGTAATTGTGGGGAATAACAATTAACAATTAATTATTTGTAATGGTTGTGGAGAATAACGGTGATATTCTTCAGTTAAGAATTGAAAATTTTGTAATTGGTTTGTAGGTAATTGGGTTGAAGGAACTTGTCTTCCCTCTTATCTTCAAGAATCCAAACGTTCTCAGTCGAAATTCAAAAACGTTCCAATCTTGAATCACTCTAGTGCTCAGCAATGTTTTGTAGGGTATACCAAAAACTTGATGCACACCCGCAACAGTAACTTAATATGCCCAGCCAGCGTTGCCGTTTTGTTTTTCCTGCCTGTTAAAATGTTAAACTTTTCTTCGTTTTGCTAAATATTTTTATTAAAATAGTCAAAAGGGATAATTTTCCTCAAAAATTCATAGTCAGAAGAGTTACTATTTCAATAAATTTTTCAAATTTATTTTAGGAAGACTGGCATACAGATCCCACATAAAGTTCCAGTAAATGTTGCTCTACGCAATTCCCCAGCTGCGGTCGTCGCATTTTCAAACCTCCGAGTGTACTTCTGCCATGAAATCGCTTCTCATAAACACCAGTGCCTTTCGGAGGCGACCTAGAACTTTAGTCCCTTCATTTACGTGATAAGATCAACACGCGTATTATGGATAACATGATACCAAACTCGTTTTTTTGCATGCATGCATGCATTCAACTATGTGTTGAAAGCCTGAAAGAATGTGTAATAGTTTTCAAGTTTAGCAACTGTTAGGCCCGATTTCAGAAGGGCCTACTTAAGTAGAGATTATTAATTAATTTATACTACATATTCCTTTTCAGATCATACATTTAGTTTGTACCTAAATGGCCAATATTGGTATATGCCAAACAACCAAGATTGATTGGTAGGTTGTATATTCAATCCCACCAAATCCCACCTAAAACAATCAGCTGTTCAGCAGAAAACGTAAACAAATAAGAAAATGAAACAACAATTTCAAGGAATAAGCAGCAGTGCTGCAAATTGTTTGGCATATTTAAACAAAGTTGATCTGAAACCCAACGAAAGCTAAATGGCATTTAAACAACAATTCACTATTAAACTTAAGTGCCGTTTAAATACTTATTTGAAATTGGCCCTTAGACTATAAAATTCTTACTTTTGACGACAAAATTCAGACTTAGAGACCCTTAGCTTACTGACTTGCTTACATTTTATTTCTATAACCAATTTACCAAGCTCAGCAAGAAACAAACAGTAACTCCAAGCATTTTTCGTTTTAATAAGACCTGAGTTGCTTAATTTTAACGGGATTTGTTAAACTTCATGAAAGATTTTGCTAAACTATATTTTTCAGGCGCGGCAACACTGCTCCCAACTATATTTGCCGCTTTGAGTTGGCCAAAACACACGCTACTTTCACTTTCGCACAAAATGCGCGCGAAATTCACAAACAGCCGGAGCGCGCGCTCGGATGGTCGAAGGAAGGCTTGCAAAATTGCGTGTTTGTTTACCTCTTCACTATTTACTTCATACTACGCATTCTTCTTGTCTTTCCAGCACATTGATAGCTAGAGTTGCCAGGTTACTGGATTCGAGCCCAGTATCCAACCAACATCAGAAGATAAAACATAAAACCGTTTTTTCTAATAGCAATCCCCCTCGACAGGCAATGGCAAACCTCCGAGTGTATTTTGTCGCGAAAAAAAGATTATCGTAATAGTACAATCGCCGTTCGAAATGGCCGTAAAACTGTAGGCCTCTCCGCTTTGTGGGATAACATCAAGACGTGTGCTCAGATAGACATGGCTCAATAGACTTCTACCTTCATTCTAAACATTTGGTTAATATACCATTTGGGTAGAGTGTAATCGGGAATAAAGCTATTGAAATGAGTGGCTTTAGTGTATTTTGCATTACATCAAATAGTAAGATTGTGACCTTATTATATCGAATAAAAGGGTCCTGAAAGGTACTGATTTTGGTGAATCAAAAAGTCATAATCAAGCATGTGCCGCAATTCACTTCCGAGTGGTTGCCCTGCCAATTTGAATTCAAAGCGAATTTTGTGGAAATTCAGGCGGAAGGGAATTGCAGAGCCTGTCTGAATATACAGGTTTTTGAAAAAAATCTGGCAACTCCATTGATAGCCCCTCTCCTTGTTATTGTTGCTAAAAGCAGTAGTGTGCATCGGCATGGATCGTTTGCTATTTTTCAGATTTACGTTCGACGCCTTTATTTTTTGCCACATTGTTGCTTTGAATGCCACTGGCCGGTTTCCCCTCCTTCGGCACTTAACGTTCAGCAGCCTGAATTTATGTATTCTCAAGCGTTTCGGTGCGAGTTTACAGTTGGAATGCGTGGCATGCCGCATAATGCAGCTTTGCGTCGGAAGGCGCGGAATGCGGAAACTAGTTTCGAGGCGATTGCTATCAAACTGTTCGTGCCCATAAAGATCTTCATAAACACATATGCAAGCTATGGCATATACATACTTATACACTTCGTTGCAAATGAATCCAATACAGAATCCTTTGAAATAAATATAAAATTAAATACATACATAAAAAAACTTAGTTTGTAACTTTTGCACAGAAATAACCGCACACTGAGAAAAAAGTTTAGTTGCGTAAATAGCACAAGTTTCTAGAGCACTTTAAAGGCTCAACATTGACCCCGAAATAAGCCAATATTTACCGTTTTTTCTACGACAGAAAGCGAATTGGTTACTTACAAAAATTAATCTGTCGATAGGGTAGGAATTATATCTTTGAAACGCTTTATTAGTTCTCATGCAATAAGCGTTTTCGTAAAGCTCTAAAAATTACAACTACAACATTTGAGCACAGCCTCCACATCGAAACGTAAGACGTATTCTATGTACGTCAAAAATTGCAACTTTGTACACGATAATATTTCTACTGCTCCAAAGAACCTATATCCCGAAAATGAAATTATAAGTTGCCAGAGCACTTTAAAGGCTCAGAGTTGACCCCAAAATAAGCCAATATTTACAGCTGTTTCTAGAATAGATACCGGTTACTTACAGGCATGTATCTGTCGATAGGTTTGGAATTTCGTCTTCGAAACGTCACACTTTTCTTTGAAATCGCTTCACTAGCTCTCGTGCAACAAACCATTTCGTGAAACGCTAAAAATTACAACTACAACATTTGAGCATAGCCTCCATATCGAAACGTAAGACGTATTCTACGTCAAAAGCAGATATCATAGTCGAGTTGCACGAAAGAAGCCCTACATATCGCTTGTAAATAGGCAGAAGCGAATTGCCTTTGCCAATGAGCACATTAATAAGGCCACCAGAGTTTGGGGAAAAGGTTATATTTTCTGATGAAAGCAAATTTTGCATATTTGGGATCAAATACAGGCTTAAATAAGGAAAACTTGGTGCCTACAGTGAAGCATGGCGATGGTGGTGTTATGGTGCGGGTAACCTCGAATTTATTGACGAAATTATGGATAAGGGATTGAATCTTGATATTGTAAAAGCAAATTTAAAGTAAAGTACTCAAAAACTTGGCTTGGAAAATGTGGTTCACTTTCAACAGGATAATGATCCGAAACACACCGCAGAGATAATCAACCTATGGCTGCTTTATAATGTGCCAAAGAAATTGCGTACACCACCACAATCTCCAGATCTCAATCCTATTTAGCACTTGTGGGACTTATTGGAGCGCAGAATTCGGAAGGACAAGATCTCATCCAAAGCCCACTCGAAAAGGGCTATTTTTGAAGAATGGATAAAATTTCTTCAGAAGCGGCGGCAAAACTGGTACGATCAATGTCAAAGCGGTAAGCAGAAGTTTTGAAACGTAAAGGATACCCGACAAGTTATTAACCATTAGTTTCCTTAATTTTTTGGTATTAGAAAAACTGAACCTTATACGCGAACTTTTTCTGAAGCGTTTTCTGGTAATCATGGAGTCTTTCACTAATTTTGTTTTTGTTTTTGTATTTTAGGATTCCAAACTTTAGTTATATTAAAAATGAATTGTTTAATACCCATTCTATCTGTACGCAAACTTTTTCTGAAAAGTGTATTATCTTTCAATATATTTTCTAGAATTTGAGTTGATTCGAGTTTAAACATCACAAATAAATTACTAACTACGTACAGACATTTACCTTTTTTTATTCAAGTATTACGTATGGATTTATATTTTTCTAGAAATACATTTTAGATTATTTCCTTTCTTCTTAACTTGGTTGGTTGAAATTTTTGAAAAATCTGAGGGAAGCTCTTATTATGTAAAAAATCATAGCAGTTTTTCTTCCTTTTCAAATTCTTATTAACGATTTTAGAAATATCATTTGGCACCGGGTGTACGAACGAATGAACCGCAGTCAGAATTTATAAACTATTTTTAAGGCTCAATCTACTATATTAATGTACCACTTTATCTTAAAATTTAAAATGAATATGGAGCGGGGGTTTGAAGATCCCAAACACCCCTTCCCCTGATGGAGCTCCATGGATCATACCATAATAACCTGTTTTTCTCTTAAATTTATAAGTTTGTGTTGCATTCAAATTACTAATAGTTAACTCTTTTTCGTTTCAGGTGCGTGTCTTATGGAATTCGATTTATAAATGCATTTGTTCAAATATTGCGGCAAAGGATTTCTGTATGTAGACCCGAATTACTATGATAATAGAGAAATGTAAATAGAGTAGAGGTCTGCAGATAGCCACTAGTATGAGTAATATCTAGAATTTATGTTGAAACGTAACTGAAAAGAAAAATTAAAAAAAAAAATTTGCATTTGTATTTGTATCTATCTTCAATATGTATGTAGCTGTAAAATGTTATAATCTATCGATGAGTGCAACAAAGTGTGCAACGGGATTCTGATGGATAAGCAATTAAACACAAGTAAAATCATTTTCCAAATATGGCGGTATTTTCTTAAATTGATCTGAATCACTTGAAACTAGGTCTTGGGATATTTTTGTGGTCGGTGGTCGAATCAGGTGGCAATTTTTCAAAATTCAAAATGGTGGATCCAATAACCTCGGATTACCAATTTTCAAGTGATTCAAATCAATATAGGAAAACTCCGCTACATTTGATAAGGGGTTAGAAAAAAAATAAACGCTAACTTTTAAATTCTAGCCTCAGATTCGGATTCGATGACCCAAAATACGTAAGAAACGACCACTGTGTTCTGCCGCACTTGAGATTTTCTTTGTGTGCCGGCATAATTCACTACTGAAGTATTAAGCATGTCTTAATACTTCAATTCCATTTGCTTTGGTACGTAACTATCAAATCTTGGATACTAGGTTTTTGTTTTGGCATTTAATTAGCTTAGAGCATAGACGGCAGCGTGGATCCGGATTAACGGCGCAGTTGATCTGATTAAAATTGTGCCTTAACAGACGGCAGTAATGCGGATTAACAAGCCGCAAGGTCTTGGGTCCAAGTCCCACGGGCCGTAGAATGTTCTTTTGTTTCTTCTTTATTCTCTTATTTATTAGTTCTTTATTTTTTAATTGTTGCTTTCAGTTAGTTGTTACTGATTGTTTAATAAAACTAAACTCTAAAAATTGAAATTAACTAATAGTAAAATAAAAAATGTGATATAAAATAAAACAAATGAAAATAAAATAAAATTAAATTTAGTATATATATCAAATAAAATAAAATAAAAATAGAAAGAAAAAAATTATTGGCAATCACTCCCCGTGGATCGAACCGGGCATCTACAGACTTGTAGCGCCCAACTCTCACCACTCGGCTACCGCGGACGCCAAACTCGCTATCTTTGTTTGCTTACTTGTACAAAAGACAACAGCTGGCCGTTTTTACCAGTGTTGTAATCGAAAATTCTCCTGATCCGAGTTAATTCCCAAAAATTTCGTGTATTTGTTCGGCTGCTTATGCGCATTTGAAAGAGGAAAATGCATGAATTCATGCAAATAAAGGCTGTTTTCGCATATAAGCGAGCCCGTTTGTCGCCCGTATTAATTTTTTGTACATTACATTAATTAGAAAAGTATATGCCCATGACTACTCTGGTTGCGAATCTTGACAGTACCTGGTTATCACTTATGGCGAGTTTTAAAACAAAAAGGAAAATTAAAAACTATTATTGACTTAATTTCAGATAATATGTGACCTGGTCTACGGAAAGGGGGCTTAGGTGTCAAAAAATCAATTTTCACTTTTTGGTTGATTCGGATGGAATATGAGATGCTTTTTCACGTGGTGAAAAGCAGAAAATCCTAACTTGCTTAGAAGTGTACTAAAAATGTAGAGAAAGAAGAGTAAAAATACGACAAAATATAATTTATTTATATATTATTTATATTTATAATATTCCGACCAACAACAACACTTACTGGACCAACAACAACACTTACTGGACGTCCGGCGCGGAGAACAATTAACGAGATAATGAGAAACTGACGAAACGAGTTGCTTACTTTTAACAGCTTTTTCACAGAAAACTAGTTTTCGCACGTAAGCTCCCTTTTCGTAGACCAGGTCACATATATAAAAAGCAATTAAAGAAAAAGTAAGAAAGTCCAAGTTCGGCGGTTGCTTTTTAAAAGAGTCAAACTAATCTTCTCTTCTGCACATGTGGGAGGACACCCAACTATCCAAGATCAACTTCTCACTTATTTGCACTGTCTCCGCAGCTCCAAATGCGCTTGCTGAATGTGCCACCTCTTTATTTGATTTACGCTGGGCTTTTATATGCCTTTTTTTAACACGCCGAAAACACTTAAAATTCTTTGCGTTCTTGTTGTTATTATAATTTCGCGAACTAAAATGTTCTTTGATTTTGTGGTTGTTGGTTGGATTTCGCTTCCCACCATTTCGCGAATTTGCAGCAAATACAGCTTCCATATTTGATTTTAGTTTTTGACTTTGCCGTATTTCCTCTTCAAGGACATTAGAGGTCAAAGCACTAAAAGTCGACAGACTGTCCCGGCTTTCCAAAGCTACAACAAAATTCTCTAGCTCGTCGGGAAGGCTACATAGCAAAATAACTGCCACAAGATCATCCGGCAACATAATGTTCACCTCCTTTAGTTCATGTACTATAGATCTAATTGCACTAAAAGCTTTTCATTTGCTTCATTTCAAGTTAAATCAGAGACGTTTTTTAAAGAGTTACACTCTCCTACAATGCACCTTTTGCGGTGGTGCAGTTTTTAACATGAATGCGTTCTCTTGGCTTTACACATAAAGTTAGAGTAGCGAGAGCATTTTTATCGGCAGCATTCCACGCCAATTTAGCTACCGGTTCCTCGGGAACAGTATCCACGACCACGTGCCACAAATCTAGGGTAATCGATAAACTTTTAACTTGGACAGATCACATCACGTAATTCTCCGAGTTCAGCTTTTCAATATTTGTTAGTGAGCTCGTCATTCTCTTTTGTTTTTATCTCCGGATAAACAATAAAACCAAAATAACTAGACTGTTAATACTCGGGAATTCAAAGTAGACACTCTGGGCCCATAACCACTGTTATAGAATCTCCGAGGATTAAGCGTACTCTTGATCGACCTAGATTTTATTAGTAACAATAATATGAAAAGGTATACATGTATGTACATATACATAGAACTGCATATAAAGGTGTATGAAGGTGTACTTGCTAGAATGCAATTGGGTTGTAGGGTTGCATTTTATTTCAATATATTCTAACAAAAAGAAAAACTACCCATAAATCTATTAAAATAATTTAGTTTCGAAAAACATTCGTAAGGTATGTACATATGTACATACATATGTTTGTATGTTAGTTACAAATTAGTTACAAAATTAAGCGAAAAGAAAATTAAGAAAATCATAAATAGAAAACATTGAAGATAAAATAGTCTAAAAATAGATACGCGGAAGGCGAACCATAGAATTAAAATAAAAACAAGGTGGTTCAGCTGTGAAGCGACGATGCGATTAAAGTGCGAACAAAAAAACTATACCAACAACATGCGAGTAGGTACAATAGAGCTTAACAATGTAGTGACACGCAGTCGTTGACGCACAACTTTGAAATAGCATTGAAAAATAAATAAATTGTTGGCAAACATTCGTCTGAGGCAGCATCGACAACGTTACAGTGCTATGTTCATGCCCACATATCGATAGCACACCCATGTGGAAAAAGGGCAATTTTAAATTTATGACTAAGTACTTAAGAAATTGGTAGTCAAATATTTTTATATTAAAAAAATATTTATGAAAGCTTTCTTTTTGAATGTTGATGCTTCCGACAGGGCAGGACTTGATATTTTGGTGTTTTGCCATCTTAAGTGTCTCAGAACAAAAAATTTCATTGACTGATTTGTCTCCAAACCAAAATTGACAAGCGATGACAAAAATTCATTTTAAACTACATACATCATTAATGAAAGCCTTGGCATATTAAAAATTTTACTGCCCTTAGTTTTGAATGGGTATACGAATAGTAAAAAACTGTTCATATATAGTTTATTCGATTATATTTGCTAAAATATAAAAACTGAAAAATTTCTATCCATCTCGAACGTGATAAATTTTTCTGCTAGGTGGTACACGCAAAAAGTACATAAAAAGAATTAAAACTACATTTATGTACACTACCTTTGTACCTTTGCTGCAAGAATGGCATTATCCAAAAACGCTTTTATCAACTTGTTGTATGTCCAGACCACCATTTTATACTATAAGGGCCGTTTTCTCATCTAACCTTTAGTTTACCGGCCACTTTATAGTCTCGATATACGAGTTTTCGTTTTCTCATCAGCGCATTAATTTCTCGAATCGATAAATTGTTGCTTACCCGTTGCAACCTTCAAAATTTGTACCCAACTTTAAATTTTGGTTTGGTTTTGGTTTATGAATCAGATATATTAGATATTTCAACCAAGGTTTTGGTTTTTGCTAACAGTTGCTCTTGCTCAATATTTGCTTATGTTGCATTGCCAACCTTTGGAATTTTATGACGAATGTAGTTAAGTTTCACTCTCGGAAATGTAGTGAAGTTTCACTCTACGGAATAACAAATTTATTTTTACAGGTAAGATAAGAAAACGAAAACACTTTAAAGTGAGGAACAATTTATCTGCCCTGTTAGTAAAGGCAACTTTACTGCTTACATTAGAAAACGGCCCTAAATATAGCAAAGGCATTTATAAAGGTAGGTATCATATCAAAAACACACAATCAGAAAAACTTTAGAGATAGATGTCGCCTCGCCAGAAGAAGTTAAAAATATGCACTACATACGCTACAGCGGTAATGGACGACACGCCATTTCTTTAAATGAAATGTATGTATGTACATATGTATGTTTATTAGGGCGGGTTGATTTGTATGGATGAAAAAAAATTAAAAATCGTATAGCAAAAACGTAATCTACATTAAATTCTAAGAAAATTCTCTGAAGAAACTATGGGTCTAAAATCAAACCCTAATCCGCGCCTCTCGACTTGAAAATTTTTTACTTGGGTGAATATTTTTTTTAATGAAAACAAATTTTGAGTGTAGAAAAAATATAAAGTGCAAAAAAACTACCTTACTAAACAATTTTATTCAGAAAATTCGATTTCTTTTTGGAAAAACCTATTTATTCTAACATTTATTTTTTTTGGCAAAGGCGGCCATATAAATTTTCAAGTCGAGAGGCGCGGATTAGGATTTTATTTTAGATACATGGTTTCTTCGGAGAATTTTCTTAGAATTTTATGTAGTTTACGTTTTTGCAATACGATTTAAAAACAAATCAACCCGCCCTAATGTTTATACTAAATGTGAGCAAACAACATTGTGCTTGCATAGTCTTCTCCTCTCTTTCACTGCAAGTTGAATTATTTTAATATCTATTGCAAAATTTTGTACAGACAAGACTAAAAAGTTGAAAATAAATAAAACAAAATAAAAAACTTTTTAATATACAACGCTTTTCTAAAAAGTAGAAAATAAAATTTCTCAGTCCCACAGAATTTGTTTTGAGAACTTTTGATTTTGAAATTTTAGCAAAAGTCATTCTAAACAATTAATGACATTGAAAATGAAAAGCGTGGAGCGCATGTAATACACTTGAATTGATATGAAAAGTATATATATGTACAAATATGTATGTGGGCATATGAATAACGACCGCTTAAAATCGATCTCAAATTTGTACTTTCGCTGTAGAATGTTATGTAGTTTGACTATTGTCAATGAAATTGAATGTTTTGTACTGCATGCGCTCCACGTTTTTCGTTTTCAATGTCATTAATTGTTTATAATGACTTTTGCTAAAATTTCAAAATCAAAGGTTATCAAAACAAATTCTGTGGGACTGAGAAATATTATTTTCTACTTTTTAGTCCATTTATAAAAGCGTTGTATATTAAAAAGTTTTTATTTTGTCTTATTTATTTTTAGGATAATGACACTCTCGCAACAAAGGTCCGATGGCTATGCGCCAGCGCGTTTATGTTGCTGCTTCACCTTATGTAAATGCGTTTCCACGCAGTCAACCGATTTTTGCATTGGTAAGCAAAAATTAAAATTGTGCGCGCTGTGGTTTCTAAAGTAGTGCATAAATAGAAATGTAGTATATGGGTGTGAACATATGTGCGTACATATGTACAGTGAACCTTCGGTTAAGGAAAGCTTCACTTAACAAACATTTCGCAACACGAACAGATTTAAAAAAGTGTTCCGCTTAACGAACGATATCCTCGGAACCCATATTGAAATGCGATGTACTTGTGTTAAATATGTGGGCAAAGGGCAGATTAGCCAACTCATTTTTGAGAATTCCCCGATTTCGATAATGAAATTCCCTGATTTTGACCGAAATTTCTTAAATTTCCCCGCCCATAAATATGTGCTTAAAAAATTGTATGTATTTTCTGTTTAATTTATTTTTAAATATAATTCATCTATACATATACATATTCACAAACCAAACTTTTATAAAGTTAGCTATGAAATAAAGAATAAAAAATGTACATATCGCTAGCTTAGAGTGAAAAATTGCTAAGCCCACTTTTTATGAAAACTCATATTTTGATACAGAACGCTAGAGAATTTAAAAATGCATCGTTTCGAAAAGTCCTTATTTTATATTTCCTCGTTCATATTCAATGATAGGAAAAAGACGCTCCAAAATTTCGATAAGGCCAAAATAGTACGATTTTGTTATGGATGTTATTATCGATTTTGTTATCGATATTATTATCGATTTTAATAAATTTTGTTATCGATAATTTTATTGATGTTACTACCGATTAATAAATCGAACTTTGTATCGATATATTCATCGATGTTCTTGTGAACCAATGAAATGAGACAAATTACATAGATATGTAACGAAAGTTTCACTTCTCCAGTGTGCCCAGCCGCACTTTTTTGTATGCATATCGGTCACAACAGAAAAACACAGAATATTTATTCGGCGACCTTTAGAAAAATTGTCCACTAAATAGTTTGGTAAAAATGTTAACCATCTATGTGTAATTTTTTCAATAGTGGACCAAAAAAACCGTTATGGGGAAGTTGATTGGTCAAACTGTTGGAAAAAAGTTGGCCACTCTTGTTTTCAAAATAGCGGTGATTCTTCCACCCATAAGTCAAGTTTGCAGTTTCAAAAAAGAAAAAAAAAATATGAATCGCGACTTAATTTTTTATGTTTTCAGCATTTCAATTCACTTAGGAATCAAAAGAGTGCTAAAACGAATTCAAAAACGAATTAAAAAGAATTAAAATCTGGATTAGACGTGTGTATGCCTAACGGAGTCGCCGGTGCCACAAATAAATTGCAGAGGTATTTGCTACGCTGCGACTAATCCCCATCGCGCAATTAATTGTTATCGTCTTCCTTTACGTTTGATCAGTTGGATACTCGTACAGAGCGTATGAGTAACATTATTTCCTGCTTATATGTAGTTCAAAAAAAAAAATCAATGAATTTACCAATCGATTACGGAAAAGTGATAACCCGCAGCGCAATACTTCCCACTGCAATTATGTAGAGAATTTAATCCTCTACACTGTGGTGTATTTATCTTTTTGATTTACATATGTACTTCATTTGAAGCAGGCAAAGTTCCTGACATTGAATTGGACAGTATTTGTTAGTTTTTCATGTATTTAAACATTCAAGAAAATAATAATAATTAAAAAATTGTATACTATTTTCACAATCTCAATTCCTCTCTTCGGAAAAACTATTGGAATAAAAATTTATTCCTCTGCCGGAAAGTTATTCGTCGCTATTCCATAGTGAATAATTGACAAAAAAGTTATTCCGCCGTCGCTGAGAATTGTTTAGAATAACTCAACCTCAGTACATCCAGTAAAAAAACTGTGGTGAAGTCCTTTATGGGGATAAAGTTTCCAGAGGTGAAATTTTAGGTACCACACAATTTCCTACACGCATGGTTGCTTTTCAACACTCATCAAATAAACTTAAGAAATATTTGAAAAAAAAGTTCATATAGTACATTAATTTTTGAAAGAGATACCATATAATGTATGTACTCTAGTTAATAATATTAAAAAATGTATTAGAACCACCGTTTAATGTTATAATAATAATAATAGATTGGCGCTTACACATAAGTTAGTGTTTGGCCGAGCTTCTCCTCAGACTTGTGGCGTGCACCTTGATGTTGTCACACAAAGCGGAGGGACCTACAGTTTTACGCCGACTCCGAACGGCGATTGTATTTTTATGAGAAGCTGTTTTTCATGGCAGAAATACACTCGGAGGTTGCCATTGGCTGTCGAGGGACGACAGCTGTTAAGAAAAAACCTTTTTTCCATATTTTTTGCGATGTTGCTTTGACCAGGGCTTGAACCCAGGTGCTGATGAGTGAAAGCGCGCACTGCTTACCACTACACCACAGCGGTCGAGCGTTTAATGTTATATTTGATACAAATTAATATTGCTGCCCCGAGCGCTCTGCGCATTGCCACTGAATACACATTTCTCAGAAATTTGACAACAAAACAAAACGAAGGGAGTATTTTATTTGCTAATTTTTGCTGTTTCTATTGTTTAATGTAAATTTATGTCCTTTTTGGGATATGTTGAGGCAACAAAGAAGGCGCAGTTTGAAAATGGGTTATTAGTAATGAAGTAGCAGGCATATTTGGAAAATTATGCCGATAAACAGGATGGAATTGGAGAAAGTAAGTGTCTGGTTGCAACATATCTATGTATTAAGAAGTATTTGATTAAATTGTTTAATAAAAATGTTATAAATCGAGTGGCTCATTTACGATGTGCTCCAAACATTTGGCGAACTTTTTTTCGCCTTCTCAATGTGTTAGGTAACAAGTTAAGATGACTGCCATCACGGCCGGTAAAAAACCGCAAGCAAAGGGCAGACAACCTTCCAGGAAGCTGCCTCCTGTCCCTGAGTCGAAGCTGAAATTCAGCAAGAAGCAGGTCAGCAAATTGCTACCCTGGTCAAGCGTAAACTAAAGCGCTCTGGTGCGATTACACTCTGTAAACGTGAAATCTTGGTGCATGCTGAGAAATATCAAACAAGAAAACTCCGTGATAGACGCCGTGGAATGAAGTTACGCCATGTGGCAAAAAACGCGGCCAATTCTACGTGCCTAAAAAATCCAAATTGGATTTTGTGATCCGTATCCGTACAAAGTTACACCAAAAGAGCGTAAAGTTTTACCGTTCCGTTTTCGCCACATTAACCACGGTTTGTTCCTCAAATTGAACAAGGCAACCATTAATATCCTACGTATGCTGAACCCTATATGGGGCTATCCAAATCTTAAATCAGTTCGCGAATTGAATTACAAACGTGGAATTGTCAAGCACAACCATCAACGTGTCCCAATCTCTGACAGCTTTGTGATCGAACGCAAATTGCACAAAGCGCACGAAATTCAGTGCTTTGATTATTTGGGGCACGAAATATCCACTGTTGGAACCCACTTCAAGAAAGCCTCCAATTTCCTGATGCCATTCAAGCTCAACACATCAACCCGAGCCTGGCGCAAGAAGGCTAATCACTACGTTGAGGTTAGTGATTTCGGTAGCCGTGAGCATAAGATCAACAAACTGCTGCGCAAGATGGCTTAAAGAAATTGTTTTTTTTTGTATTTAAGGCGACAATATAATGTGGCATATCTTCAAAAGGCGCCCAAGCAAACAAAAAAAAAAATTAAAAAATTCCTGAAGTTGCCTTTACACGGGTCGATTTTTGTCGATTGGAAAATTGACTGAGATATCGACCAGCCAAAACGCTTATATTTTACGGTTGAATTGCAATTTACACGGGTAGATTTTAGTTAAACGGCAAAAATCTACCGTGCAAAGGCAGCTTAAATAACGTTCAAATTAATGATCACCTTTGAGATGGAAAATACCAATAACCATTTCCTAATTTCGAAAATTATTCCATTTATATTTGTTCTTGCATTTTCCACACCACCTGTGAGGTATGCTTTTAGACGCGAAGAAGCCTATTTTCAACTTTACAACTTAACATAAAAATAATTAAAACTAAAGCATGCAATATATAAAGAAAATTAAAAATTGTCTTACATCTAGTAAACATAAAAAATTGCACAAATTAAATTCATTATTCATTGTAAAATAAAATTAAATAACACAATTCAGTTGAAGTCTGTAACTATTTACAAAATGTGGTATATATGCACCCACAGTAAGTTCCCATAAAACCTACCTAAATTCAGAACTGAAAAAAAAGAGCAAATAGGATCGAAAACTACTAGCTTTAAAAGCATAATGTGGAAAATGTTCGAAGAACTGAAACTGTATTGCAATAATAAAAATAACAGTGCATATAAATTTGAAAACTTGTTTTTGTTTTGCTTTATAATTTTTGGGAATGTTGGTTCAGATGGAATTTTTTTATTTGTTTTGGTTTTCCAGCTCATTAATGATGCACCCAGGGTTGCATTTACCGTCTATGAAAATATTTCATGAAGCGTTCCAAAATTAGCACCGAGCAACTAAAAGTTGGTAAAGCTTAAATGAAATAGTTTTTTATTAAATATATATTCCTGGTATTCAGTAAAAAACATTCAGATCAATACTAATGTATGAAATGAAGTAAATAAAAATCTACGAATACATTTCATGAATATTTTGCAATAGAGCCATTATTTAATACAGATATACCCTGTGGGGAAAATCTCTAGCTCTGAACTGGTGCGCTTCTAGTACATTTAGACCCAGTACTGGTTCGCGATAAATCTCTTTTGCATGCAAGCAACTGGCGAATTTAACATGGCGATGTCCTAAGAAGTGTCAATTGCCCCCCGCTGCATCCCTTTNAATGTGTTTTCAATTTGAAATTAAATTTGTTTGAATGATTGTAAGAAATGTACGTTTACATACCTTTAGCTGTAGCTGAGTTTGCAGAGGTGCTCGCTGTTATTTCTTAGATTCCAGACGGTCCCAAGATGTTGAAATGTTAACACAAATTCTAGTTTTGTATTACCAAGCTATGAAAAAGCATCTGCGAAGCGCAGAATAGAAGCGTATTTGAACGAAAAAGCCGCCGAACACATATCTATGTAAAGTAAACAAGCCCCCCGCTGCATCCCTTATTCGATAGCTCCGAATTAGTTCTAAATTCGACACTTTAGATATCGATTTCTAGTGAAAAAACTGAAATAAATTAGTTTTTTAAAAGTACCACTTTTCTCCGATTTTGGACTGGTGGGGATTTAGTTCATATCGGACTAGTTCCTTTTTGGCGATAAAGACCTAGTACGGAACTACAAATTTGATTCACTAGTCCGCGGTTTCCCTGCAGGGTAACTTTGTCGGGCGTTGGTGCTGACGTATATAGAATTAATGCGTTAGAGAGAGATAAATATACAAGCTCAACGCGCTAATTTAGGTACACCTGTATGTATATACCTGTTACTCGTCTGGCATATACTCCAACTGCGAAAATAATGACAATTATAACTTATTTAGATGTATATTTTAGCTAAATATTATATCGTCGCCTGGATAAAAGATTGTCACAAGTTACTTTCGGTACCTCACGATTGAAGTTTAGAATGCATTTTCTCAGAAACACGACTACAGATCTTTTCCAAAGTCTCGGAGAATGCTATGTACTAGTTCACGAAATTCTTAAATTATCTTATTTTTTTAGTTTAGTGTCAACCATCTATGAGTTTAATAAAATTTTGTCGTATACGACATTTGTCAAAAAATTTGCAGTCAGTTTTAATAATATACGCCAAAAAGTGATAACAATTTTTTATAAATTAACGATGCTTTTTACTAATCAGCGTGATCGTGAGTTTCGCCAACAATTTTTTCATCCACCTGTAGTGAATACACGCAAACGAAAAGTGAAAAAGAAACCCGGTTCTAGAAAATGAAACTCATGATAAGCTGAATATGTCGGAAACTAAAGAAGAACCGGTAGCTCTATTTGAAAGATCTTGATTAGTTTAGTACAACAGGAATACTAACGCAATTTGTACCAAATAGCCGAAAACATTTTAGTCAATTACTTGGAAACTAAAGAATATATCCAAAAACCAGTTAACAAAAAATCTAAATATCTTACTCTAAAATATATAGCTGCATCAATAACTACAAATTGTCAAAATGACGCTTCCGGCAATTTTCCATCCAAGCGACGATATTTGAATGTTACTCGCATAATTTCGAACCTGTATGTAAATTTTCGGGAAAAAAGTTAAAAAACATATTCATCTGCTGAAAAGATATTTTCGCAGATTCACAATTTATTTAAAGTAAATCTATCTGCCCTATCTCCAATTTCATGTGAATAAATCTCTCCAGTGCTTAAATAATTTTCACCACATTAAATAGCTGCACAACACTCTAATTGCCGAAAAAGCGTTGCTTGCGACACTAGTCCTTTATGGGGACCAAATTTGGTGGAAAAAAATAGCTAAGTTTGTTTACTGGATATACTGAGAACTTAACCGTTGAATAAGAAGGAATAACGACAGGTAAATAATATGGCCGTTAATTTTCAAATTAAACCGTACCCAAAACATGTCAAATTTCTAATTTTAATAACACGGGATTTTTTGGCTTTTTGCATAAAATTTTGTGTCTCTGAAACAAATAAGGGTACAATTAAATATGAGCCATGTAAATTTTAAAAGTGAATTTATGGCTCTCTCTTTTCACCCAATCACAAATCGTATTTCGGCAAAAGAGAAAGCTCGCTCCTGATATTTCCACTCGTTACAATTATAACGTGTTGTCTCTTATTATAGATTTACGTTCTTTGGTACACTGTACAGAATACTTGGTGGTCGAGCGACGCACATGGCGTATGAGTAATGTGACCAACCGTACTTCTTTCGGAAGTACAGTACTTCTCTTTTCATTATGGTAGTTCGTACTTCGAAGTACATTCCAATGTACTTCTTTGCGATATTTTGTACTTCAGGAGCGAGATTATGTAACCAGTTAGCGACAATTTTCGGATCGCTATCGCACTTTTTGATGCATGATATAAATGTTTTTGCGTTCAAATATAAATTCGTTCAAACCAATAAAGTTGTCGGGACCGATGGCATCATACCAGCGCAGCTGAAAAGGGCTCTGAAGGTGTCTGCAATTAGATGGATCCTATTTATGCGAACTGCGTGAGGACCGGGTACATCCTCAAGGCTTGCAGGGTAGTCAGTGTCGCGTTGATCCTGAAGGCCGGAAAAGGTCAAGTATATTCATAATCTGGGGTTTGAAACCAACCTTACAAGGCTTATCTGCAGCTTACTACGTGACAGAACTCCCCCTCTCTGGATTGCGGTTGTAAACGACCTTCTAGAGGAACTGGAAAAAGTGAGCTGTCGGGTTATCGCCTATGTAGATGATGCGGGACGATTTCTATACATCCTTTTCGATCTGGCTCAAGGTTACCTGAGACAGGTAACAAGATGGGCGAACAACGGCGGCTGTTATGGAAGCCTAACATTGAGGAAAGGGTAGGAAATATGTCGGTTACCTTGTACTGATGTAGGGGAGCTATCGGTAAAATTAAAAATTATTCATTCGCTCTAGGAAACCAGATTTAATCCCATGTTGCATCAAGGAGCCCTTGTCTGGTGGAACTCACTAAGAAGTCTTCACTTGTAAAACAGGAATTAGCGGAGCATTAGGAACCACACCTACGCTAACATTCCATATTCCAGACAGAATTGTCGCAGCACGAACTGCTATTAGGCTGAGGGAAACCGGGACTTTTTGTGACATGAAAAAGGAAAATAAGACGTTTCTCTGCTGCAGTAAATGTTTTTATAGGGCACTATTAAACACGTTACCTCTCAAGGGCTAGTGATGGGGGTTCTGACAGGCCATTGTGCGATTGGTATTCATGCGGCCAGACTAGAAATTACAACTGACCCTTTTGTATCAGCTGTCAAGAAGAAGATTAAGTGGAGAGAGTTTACTAGTTCGATAACGCAAGCACGCACACATCTATGCGATGCTATCGCAGTGAAAAATGTCATCTTTCTAAACAGACAAAAAATAATTTTCATCAAACAATAAAATTCTTAGCTTTTGTACAATCAACATGTTTTGTTCTCTTACGTTAATTTTTGTTTAAATTCTTTTTAGTTCTCCGAACGCGTGGGTCTGCGATTTCGGCACGACGAAAAGAAGAAATGTGAATGTTCGAATAAATCGCTGCAGCGAAATCGCACTAGTGTGAGGTTCCTCATTTAAAACTATGAACGGCATTGTTGTAATTTTTGTCAGAACAGATTCGCACCGGCAGAATTGCACAAGTTTGTGGATACCTTTAATTTAAAATTTTTCATCGCTTCCAAAAGATAAAGTTTTTTAAGAAAAAGTTTTCCATAGCACAAGTATGTCTACTCATATGTTTGCCTGCTGAGGCAATGTTAGAAAAAACTTGTCTTTCATTTTTAGATTATACGCAGGCAAGGGATCGAACTAGAGATGCGCGCGTGAGCGAGTTTAAGTTAAGGCGCGCACAATCACGCTCACACATGCACAAAAAAGAAAAAAATGAAGTGGAATCATCTCCACATTTTCTTTTAACTGTCCAACCTTCGCAATGCTAAGATGGAGACATTTTGGCTCGCACTTCTGAACAAATACTGAGCTCTCAGGGATCGAAATTAGCTGCATTCGAAATTTCGTAATCAGCTCGCGCCGTTAACTTAACCCAACGTAAGCTGTACTTCTTTCAGCTATGAAATAGTTGGTCATATTACGTTTGAGTGATGTCGTGAAGTGGGGGTATAAAATCTGCAGTATTTTTGTTGAGCGCTAAGATTATAAATAATTGTGCACATGTCGCTCATTCGAGAAAACTAGATACTTAACACATGAGATTTTCATACGCACAAACATACATATTAGGCTGTCCGCTATTACTACGGTGATCATATTTATGGGAGCCGAATACGGGGAAAAAATAATTGTGCAAATTTTTTGCAAAAAAAACTACACATCTTAAAGCCTTCTTCAATGACCCTAGATGTATTATGCCTAAAACAGCATCCTTATAGTAACATCACAAATTTGTAGGATATTTTTCTCGAGATTTTTTCCCCGCAAAATTTGTTTAAAAAGATTCGTTAAATTTAGTATGTATAATAAAGTGCAATTTTGAAGTCGTTAGGACTTACCGTTAAGTTTTGGCAGTTTTTTTTTTGGTGGCGGTGTTGCGCATTTTTTTCATACAAAGTATGTTCGACAACTTTTTAAAAGAGAAGAAAATGGGCAGCACTTTCCACTTGCACTTTATTATACTAAATTTTAATGACCTACAAAGCTGCAAACCACTTTTTTTTAAGATTCTAATTACAAGGTTGAATTTTTGGTGNCGACAACTTTTTAAAAGAGAAGTAAATGGGCAGCACTTTCCACTTGCACTTTATTATACTAAATTTTAATGACCTACAAAGCTGCAAACCACTTTTTTTTAAGATTCTAATTACAAGGTTGAATTTTTGGTGAAACATTGCATAATTAATTTTTATAGTTTTTTTGGACAAAGTCTAAAATTTGGATTTATGTGGGTTTTGTTATGAAAAGAGCTTAACTTTCATAAAATATAATAATGATTAAATAAACTAAAGACAAATAGCCAAGCCTTGCTAAAATGTGAAGTCCTAATTTATATTTTGGTCACTGTATGTATCCAATCACAGGCGTTCTGGTTAGAAAATAATAACTGTTTATGGAGAAAATTACCATCATACATATACCAATATCACTTAACCCTAAAAGCCCAATCTACGTCAGCGAGGCGCATATGGAATCGGGATTTTGTTGATTTGAACACAAAAGTGAATACGGGACAAATGCAGGACATTAAAAGAAATACAGAACATTTGGCGTCCCATATAAAATAAATAAATTACCAGCTGTATTTGCTATATCTTTAATTGTATCAGAAAAAAATTAAATTGCAAAACGTCCAAAAAACCCGTAATAAAAATTCATGGGGCTGCACAATGGTCTGAAATTCAAATTTTTTGGCATAAATCCAAAAATTATTTTTTCTTATTTCAAAAAAATAGGTACACAGTATTAACTGAGTCACTTCAGTGGTCTAAAATATACAATAAATTATTTGGATATGGCAACTCTGTTCTAAATATGAGCTGTAAAGCATGATGCTTCTGAAGCAACAACAAACTTGTAAACAGTTCAGTAAAATATTGTAAGAAAACAGCTGTTCGATANTTGAGTCATTTTAGTGGTCTAAAATATACAATAAATTATTTGGATATGGCAACTCTGTTCTAAATATGAGCTGTAAAGCATGATGCTTCTGAAGCAACAACAAACTTGTAAACAGTTCAGTAAAATATTGTAAGAAAACAGCTGTTCGATAATAGTTAAAAAGGAAAAAAAAGAAATAAATTTATAATGGAAGAATATAAGAAAGGTATCTATTTTTTAACTTAATGGAAAAAAATGTGGTTTATTGTGTTATATCTGTATAGTGTGGAGTTTTGTTTGATAGCTTTTTTAACCGAAAATTTCGTATTAACCTGTGTTCTGTGGAGTGAAAGTTGTGTGTATTGTCCCGTATTGTTCCAGATTTTTATGTTCTGTGGAAGTTTGGGGTATGTTCTTTAAAATCATGTATGTAACATTGACCCGTTTTTGCCCCATTTAAGTATATTTGTAATTTTCAGCAACCTTTAAATTCCAACACGAAGAAATGCTTGGAGTTTGGATAGAGGGCGATCGCAAAACTAATGTTGTTTTGGATTGGGTTTTTAAAAAAATTAATACTAATGAGTTAAGTTTAAAGAAAAAAGATGAAATAAGAAAAAAAATACAAAATTTATTAGCATATGTTAGCCAAAAATTATCAAAATGTAATCGTATGGTTAATAGATTTAAAGAGAAATACCCCTAGTGGGTTTCAACACTATATTGAAATTTCTGAGAATGATTTTGAAAAACCCTGTTCAAGTAAAGCAGGACGACCAAAGGTTAGTTACACAGATGCAAAAGATCGGCTTAAGAGGAAGCTGGCAAGTGATCTTTCTTGTGAAAACAATGACGATGTTGATTTTTTGATTCATGCAGCTACTGTGGCGGCAAAAAAATCAAAACAAGTGATTTAGCATTTATTTTAAAGAAAACTGCACATCAAGTAGAACAAAGCGAAATAAGAAAAGCTGTTACCTCCAAAAAACCCGAAGCAGTTCCACTAACTCCGGAAGAAGCTCTCGCATTTTTACTTGAAAATGATTTAAGCAAAAGACAATATATCAACATGAGGTTGTTAAATAAAGAAAGGAATTGCAATATATATCCAAGCTATGAGGAAGTAATTAAATGCAAGCTACTTTGCCGGCCTAAGGAGATATCTGTGTCGGAGTCTTCAGCAGAAGTATCACTGCAAAATCTCTTAGACCATACCGCACAACGCATTCTTTTATTCCAAAAAGATGTTTTGCACGTCATGGCAGAAATTTCGAATGTTGTTTTAATTGCTAGCTATGGGTTTGACGGTACAACGGGACAAAGTATGTTTAAACAAAGGTTTGAGACAAGTACACCTCAACTTTTTGACCAATCACTGTTTGTAACTACCATTATACCTTTACAAATGTTGGACAGTTCTGGCAAAATTATTTGGAGGAATCGCACTACGCAATCAGTGCGGTTTTGCAGGCCATTAAAAATCAATTAGCAAAAGAATCTACAGCTCTAATTCTATCAGAAAATAGTCAGCTAGATATGCAAATATCTTATTTAAATCCATTTGAATATTACCTTGAAAACGGAGAAAAAATTATTGTCAATTATGATTTGCATATGACTTTGATTGATGGAAAAGTACTAAATGTTATAACTAACACCAATTCTAATCAAAAATGCCCAATATGTGGTGCTACACCAAAACAATTCGTAACAACTAAAAATTTTAATTCTGATGTTTTTAAACCCAAACTTACATCCCTTAGATATGGTATTAGCCCACTACATGCATGGATTCGAGTATTTGAATTCGTTGTACACATTGCTTATAGAATCGAATTAAAAAAGTGGCAAATAAGGGAAGCTTCAGATAAAGAAGCATTCCAACTTCGTAAACAAGAAGTACAAAAGAGGTTTTGGGAAGAAATGGGCCTTCATGTAGATAAGCCTAAAGCAAATGGTAGTGGAACATCAAATGACGGCAATACTGCCAGGAAAGCATTTAACAATTTGGAACTCTTTTCTTTAATTACAAATATTGATATAGAAATTTTGAATAACTTTAGAGTTATATTAATTGCTATTTCCTGCGAGTATCCTATAGATACCACAAAGTTTGAAGATTTTTGCAAAAGAACTGCCTTCTTGTACATGGAAAAATATTTATGGTTTCCAATGTCAGCAACAGTTCATAAAATATTAGTTCACGGCTCACAGATTATAAAAAATTGCGGAATTCCTGTTGGTTGTTTTGGTGAAAATGCGTCAGAAGCTCGAAATAAATTATACAAGAGAGATCGCAACGCACATGCAAGAAAAAATACAAGAAAAAATAATATGACTGATGTTTTCAATAGAGCAATGGATTCATCAGACCCCCTTCTTTCCAGCTCGTCTTTATCCGCTAGAGAAAAATATCGGAAAAGAGAGAAGCTACCAGAAGAAATAATACAATTGCTTGCACCTTCAAGTGAGCTTCAAATTTTCAACCACTTGCCAGGGGGATCTGAATACGATTCGGATAATTCTGATTCCGATATATCGGAAGCAGACGTTGTGGAGAACGCTTTAGTTTTAGATACGGAAGACTGTGATTTCGAATGATTTGCTTGGTACATATAACTTTTTATATTATATTCAAGTGAATTTAATAATTCTGTAACTTCTCTCTCATTTCAGATGTACAGTCAATGTTATTATAAAAATAATTGTTTCAGTAAAAACATATGTATAAATATTTGGATAATAAAATTATTTGACCACTTTTGCTTATCATAAGCAAATTTTTCATTTTATGAAACCAAATTTTTACTATAGGTCCAAGGGAGGTACTCCTAGGGACTGGCCGATTTCAACTATTTTTGGTATCGTCGATGCGTATTACGAGAATAACATATTTACCAATTTTCGTGAAGATATCGCAATTTTTGGAGCTGAAATTCAAAAATTTTTACTATAGGTCCAAGGGAGGTACCCCTGGGGAATGACCGATTTCATCCATTCTTGGAATTTTTCTTAACTAAGTCATATATAACCTGTATGCGAAATTTCAATGGCCTAGTACCACTCCTTCTAATTTATGCCAAAAAATTTGAATTTCAGATCATAGTGGGCTGCAGCAGGAAAACCAATTTGGGAAATAACGGACACGCCAATGTACATAAGTATTACTGAGAAATACATATACACACGTTAGTGTATATTAGGTATCACAAAAGTAATTTTTTCGTTTGATCCATTGCAGATTTTCGTTTCGTACTATATTCAGCTCCTTCAAATGTTGGTACATATGTATGTATGTATATTATGTAACTTTCAATAAAAGTAGATATTGACATATTTTAGTAATTCAGTTAAACTTACTATATAAAATCAAGTAGTTTTAAGTGGTTACGATGCATTTACGCGTTTAGATGAATTGCTCTATTGTGCACGTTTCGGATAACTAACAAGATTCTGGAACGAACTGTGTTCGTTAAAAGAGGCTCCACTGTACCTACAATATAAACATATGTACATATGTATGTAATAACATACGAGTAATTCGGTTTCAATGCCTTGAGCTGACGGCTACCGTAACACAAATTGCCTGTCTCCGCGTCTGGCAAAATCACCTGCGCTGATTTTCGGCAGCAGCGCCAATTGCTTAAACAATTTATTTGCAAACTCTTCACTTTCGTTTGCTTGTTTATTTAAAATTCGGTGCGCATGCGCACGGTTGTCAGTCAATGGTAGTATTTGCTCTGCTTTTCACCTCAAATAATTCGCTTTGTTCATACGCGCATTAACTGGAATATTTTTGAAGAAATCAGATTTCGAAGAAGAAAAATTCCACTAAGCAAATTAAATGGTTAATATGCAAATTTACGTGCATACTCGTGCCAAGTTTTTGACACAAAAAATTCCAAAGTTTAACTCAACAAACATTTTTTATTTTACAGGCAAAAATCACATAACCATAAAAAGCTTTCAGAAATTGCTCATTTACTTCGAGCGCAGTTTTTCACGATTTATGTAAAGCTTGAATGATATTTTATTTATCCTATCACAAAATATTTAAAACTTGTACTGTGTAAAAAATTAGTCGAGATATAATAAATTTTTATAGAGTGATGATAGCGTTTATTAATTTGATGAAAGATGTCGAATATTGATTTTAAGAAAAAAAAACGGAAAACTTAAATTCATATTATAAAAGCAGATCACTAAAGATTCGATAGAAGTTTCATTAAAATAAACCGCAGTTCCCTGAATACATAGATACATATGTACGTGTCCTAACGAGTTATTTTTATACCCGAGTGCACTTGTGCACAAGGGTATATTAACTTTGTTCAAATAACGGTTGTTTGTAACAGCCAAAACGAATGGAGCTAGATATAGACAAATGTATACATAAATGCTCAGAATGAATAGAGAAGTCGATTAAGCCATGTCTGTCTGTCCGACCGTCCCTATACACTATAACTCGAGAAAAAATTGAGATATCTCAACGAAATTGGGTATGTAGGTTTCCTTTTATCCAAGGTACGTTGGTATTGTAAATGGGCGAAATCGGACTGTAACCACGCCCACTTCCCATATAACGGTAATTTTCAGAAATACGAAAACTGCGATATTTTAGTAATTACTGAAGATTATCCACTCAAAATTGATATTTAAAATAAATTTAAGACGAGAAATAAGAATATTATACATTTTTGGAAAATGGGCATAGCCACGCCCACTTATGGTTACATGTGTATATCTTGGTAACGGCTGCACCAATCTCTTCCAAATTAGGCACAGTTATTGGCCTTGCCACAGCATACCAAATGTCCGAAATTTTTTTAAAATCGGACAATAACCACGCCCACATCCCATATAACGGTAATTTAGGGAAATACAAAATCTTCGATAAATCAGTATATATTAAGGCTAATTTATTCAAAATTGATGCTTACAACAATTCTTTACCAAGAAATACGTTTATGATAAAATTTTGGGAAACGAGCGCCAACTTATGATCACATATATGTATCTCTGTAACCGTTCTACCAATTTGTACCAAATTCGGTATGGTTATTGTGCTTGGCACATAAATTATTCAAATCGGACTAAAATTGAGGTCACTTTTCATATAACGGTAAATTTTTGAACTGCTTGAAACTTCAATATTTCGAAATTTAAGGACTACTCAAAATTGATACACCCCGGCTTGCCATGTAGCGGTAGCTTTCGGAAAGGTGAAAGTCATATATTTAATACTTGCGCCGCCCGAACTTAGACTTTCTTACTTGTTACAACAAGCACGAAGCTTTCATTTTTGGCCGAGCTTCTCTCCTACCATTTGTGAAGTCCGTTTTGTTGTTGTCACACAAGTACTAGGGTATCCACACATCTGTGCGATTCCGTCGGAGCGAGTCCGCACCGTTTTTGATGCTACAGAGTTTACTAGTTCGATAACGCAAGCACGCACACATCTATGCGATACTATCGCAGTGAAAAATGTCATCTTTCTAAACAGACAAAAAATTATTTTCATTAAACAATAAAATTCTTAGCTTTTGTACAATCAACATGTTTTGTTCTCTTACGTTAATTTTTGTTTAAATTCTTTTTAGTTCTCCGAACGCGTGGGTCTGCGATTTCGGCACGACGAAAAGAAGAAATGTGAATGTTCGAATAAATCGCTGCAGCGAAATCGCACTAGTGTGAGGTTCCTCATTTAAAACTATGAACGGCATTGTTGTAATTTTTGTCAGAACAGATTCGCACCGGTAGAATTGCACAAGTTTGTGGATACCTTTAATTTAAAATTTTTCATCGCTTCCAAAAGATAAAGTTTTTTAAGAAAAAGTTTTCCATAGCACAAGTATGTCTACTCATAGGTTTGCCTGCTGAGGCAATGTTAGAAAAAACTTGTCTTTCATTTTTAGATTATACCCGGGCAAGGGATCAAACTAGAGATGCGCGCGTGAGCGAGTTTAAATTAAGTCGCGCACAATCACGCTCACACATGCACAAAATTATCGGACTCACGTAACTCATGCGTGATCACGTTCATAAAACCCAAATGTTTTTATTTTTTACTTTTGCAGCATTTAAGGTATAAGATATTGATTTTTTTTCTTAGTCCTGAAAAATAATTATCGCGTGCTGAGGAACTTTGTTTAATTAAAACCAGTCTAACGTTTTCTGCGCGCCAGAAATATTTGCTAAATTTTGCAGTAACTTTTGTGGATGTATGTATAAAAAAGTAATTAGTTGCAAGAAGAGTTTAGCCCTGCGTTGCCTTCACCCTCCACCAAACGAAAATTCTTCCACATCTCGCTTTTAGCGCCTTTAGGCACAACCATCTATGTATGTGCTTTTGTTATCTCTTTTTAATAAGTCGCTTTTTTCTACTTATAATTAACATTTTTAACAATTACTGCCGCTTTAGTAAACAAGCTATGTTCAAATCATATCTATAATTTCTTTTGCTTGACATTTTAAACAAAAAAATTTATTAATTAATTAAAATTTTTGATTGATTAAAATTTATTGACATGAGATTACGTGATTTGACCTTGGCTCACGTCACTCACGCTCACGGGTGCATGAACATTCGTTAATCATCCCTGCACTGAAACACTCACACCACGTGTGCATCTACATCCAACCACTCGGCCAAGTCAACCGCAATTGCTATTCTACTACATTATCGAATGATATTATCTCTAAATAAAATTTCAATCCGTGGTATGATTATGAAAAATTCTCATCATATCTTAGAAAGAAGTAAATTAATGCGATCAATTTCCACGCGATTGATTGATACAGAAGTCGCGTGTGGTTCAAAAGCCATTGTTAACCAAATAGAACAACAATGTGACGATTTGGCATACTTACACAAGTAGGGAAAGTGGTACTGTTTCTGTCATTTAACAATAATTGACCAGCTGTATAATAATAATAATAGTTTGGCGCTTACACATATGTTAGTGTTTGGCCGCGCTCCTCCTCCGACTTGTTGCGTGCGCCCAGTGTTGCCAGGCCTTCGGCATGAGAAAACGTCCCTCTTGTTCTAAAAAAACGTCATTGTCTACCCAAAAACGTCTTTTTCAAATGCATGCGCAAATAATTGTTCTTATTTAACTTTTATTGTATACAAAGGTGCATAAGTTGTACATATGTAAGGTATATTAAAATGTCTTTTCGACAGGGCCCATTTACAATTTATTGTAAACTGGTTTGAGATCGTTAATATACAAATCATTTTATACATACACTTGTGATCAGCTGATTCAGTCATCACCATTTTGATCGATTGTGGCTGTTTTTCTTTTGTTTAATTAATGTTTATTATTTTTCCATAAAAGCCTAGCTCATTATATAACAAACCAAATATCAATCCACATTTCAGACTTTGTGCAAAAATTAAAAAAAAATCTGCAAAGTATCAGCTAGATTTTCAACTTTTTATTAAGATTTTTAAGGATTTTTTTGAGTATTCAGCTTGATAGCCTATTAAATTCCAGGGTAATAATGTGCAAGTTATAAGTTGCTAAAGAACCGCGTTGATTTTTAATAATTTTTTTTTTATTGTAGACATTTGGTTATGTGGTCGGTTGTCGAAAATGCTAAATGGAGTTCCGCTAAGAAGGAACATAGCAATATTTCAGCCTTTTTTACGTTCATTACATTTTCAATGAAGCCTTAAAAAGGTCGCCTACTTTTTTCAGACTTTTTATGCTGCTAAAGTTTTTTTGGTCCTTTTACGAGCGGGCGTGTTGCAATAGATCAGCTCTTCCTAGTTGGCTTTTAATGTGCAGTTGCAAACATTGCAATAAGCCTCTTAACCTCAAGTGTTCACAAAACCAGCCAAGAATCCAAAAAAATGCGCGTACGCTTGGTTTGCATCATATTTAAGTCATCTGTGTCCAAAGAATAAAGATCTTTTGAAAAAGCTGCTGCAAAAAAACAAAGCTTGTAAAGATTTATTAAAAAAATAATTCAAAATCAGTTCTACTTACAAGATTTAGTAACAGAGAAAAATTACTGAGGACGTCATTTTTTACATAACGTCATTTTTTACACAAAAAACGTCCGAACATCAACAGGATACAAAAAACGTCTAAATGGCGTTAAAAACGTCAACCTGGCAACGCTGCGTGCGCCTTGATGTTGTTACACAAAGCAGAGGGTCCTACAGTTTTACGCCGACTCCGAACGGCGATTGTATTGTTATGTTTTTCATTGCAGAAGTACACTCGGAGGCTTGCCATTGCCAGCCTAGGGACGACCGCTGTTAAGAAAAAACCTTTTTCTATATTTTTTTGGGATGTTGTTTTGACCAGAGCTTGAACCCAGGTGCTGATGAGTGAAAGCGCGCATTGCTTACCACTACACCATAGCGGCCGACTCGAACGGCCGTATAACTCGTATTATAAAAAAATACATACATTAACAAATGCAGTCGTAACTGGGTCCATTCATACGTATATATGAATGCACATAATAAATTTCTACCGCGTTTTGTGTTCAAAACTGAGTTAATGGAATTTTTTTTAACATTCACAATGTTTTTCAAGTTAAACTTTTTAAGTAATTTTTTTTATGCAAATACTAGCAGACCCGGCGAACTTCGTCCCGTCCAAAATTAATTTTTTGTATTGAAACATTTTCGTCAACAGTTCACGTTCATGATATTCAGTGACGCATTTATCTTCTAATATTTCGGTTTGGTGGTTGTCAGAAGGCATATTTCCAATGCCATCTTAAATAACCTAGCAAAAGTGTATATGCATACAAAGATACGTAATAGCTTCAGTGGGTTTGAAATGCGCCATGCCCCCCTATAAAGTAGCCGCAATTTTCTCTAAGAGTATGGGATGGATTTCTCATATCTCCATACCATGCTCGAGTACTCTACCGTGAACATTTCCAGAGATATGCAGTATGAAAAATTCGGTTTGTATGGGAGGTGACACGCCCCTTGCATCTAGCAGTATGAAATATACATTACATCTGATTCTCATACCTACCATATTTGCACAAAAAATTTCATAAAGATCGGTCAAACCGTTCAGGAGGAGTTCGACTACTAACACCGCGACACGAGATTTTTATTTTTATATATTAGACTGTTCATGCTTTTACCAAAACCCGCTTATTCATAAATAGCGAAATAGATTTAAAGAGCTTTATACAGTAACATTTTCATACAACTTCTCGCTTTATAAAACCTTTAAAGCCTTCTCTAGTTTTTATGAATTTGGGTGATAAGCTTTATACTATATTAATCACTCTCTAAAAAATGTTTGTCTAGGTTTGCGCGAACGACATGGCCAAGCCAGCGGAGCCGATGTATTTTAATTTGCTGCACTATGTCCATGTCGTTGTAAAGCTTATACAGCTCATTGTTCCATAATCTGGGGTTCTCGCCGTCGCCAACGCGTAAAGGCCCTTAAATCTTCCGCAAAATATTTCTCTCAAACACTCCAAAAGCCGCCTCATCCGATGTTGTCATGCTTCTGCGCCATATACCAGCACGGACATGATGAGTGACTTATAGAGCGTAGTTTTCGTACGTCGAGAGAGGACTTTACTCCTGAATTGCTTACTCAGTCCAAAGTAGCACTTGTTGGCAAGAGTGATTCTGCGTTTAATTTCAATGCTGACATTATTATCGGTGTTAATGCTGGTTCCCAAATAAACGAAATTCTCTACTTTCTCGAAATTGTAACTGTCAACAGTGACGTGGGTGCCAAGGCTCGAATGTGCTGACTGTTTGATGACAGGAGATGCTTCGTCTTGTCCTTGTTTACCACCAGATCCATTCGCTTTGCTTCCCTATCCAACTTGGAAAAGGCAGAACAGACTTCGCGGTTTTTGTTACCGATGATGTCGATGTCATCGGCATAAGCCAGCAATTGAACGCTCTTGTAGTAAATTGTTCCTGAGCGGTTCAGTTCTGCAGCTCTTATTATCTTCTCCAACCTTAGATTAAAGAAGTCACATGAAAGGGAGTCGCCCTGTCTGAAACTCCAGTTGGTGGCGAACGGATCGGAGAGGTCTTTCCCAAATCTGATGAGGCTGGTGGTATTGCTCAACGTTATTTTACACAGCCGTGTCAGTTTGTTTACTTTTACTTATCATAAATATGTGTGACATAGAGCAAATTCAAAGGTGTTTTTGTTAAATTCTAAATACTTATTGTTCACAATTTCACAGTTTACACCCTTAGAGGAATGTATGTATATGCATACACTCGATTCTCATAACATTTAGGTTGAAAAAATGTACCTATTTTCTGGTAAAAATACATATATATATAGAACTAAGAATTCTGCGCTGTTTGGTAGCAAATCGTCATTTTCCGCATTGCTTTTACATTTTTTTCAATGGCGATTTCTGCCCATATACATGCACAGCAATATGCCCTACAAGAATTGTGTGATGGAAACTAACACATTCTCATTTATCTTACTAACACATTTGCAAATTTTGCGTTGGTTAAAAAGAGACAATTAAATAAGGCCATAAGTTGGAGGAAGACGGAAGATCACATGTACACAAATGTTTACATTCATGCATACGTAGAGGTGTGGTGGTGATGGCGACGCACAGTGTGCTTTTTGAACACTCCATGCGAATTAATCGTACCGCTTTTGACAGAAGCAACATTTCGATATGAAACAAAATGGTTTTGAAAGCCAATGTTATTCCCTTTCACGGAAAAATATAGGCATTGAGCCACAATTACTCCTCGATCTTAAAAAAATTGGTAAAAAATAGTATTCTTCGAAAAAAAGGCGTGTGTACTAGGTACTCATGAATTTTGATATGTAAACATATGCGTACGGCAAAGCATAAAAGTTTGTTTACATATAAATATAATCTCAATCACAACTAGAGGAAAAGTTAAGTTTCTTCTCTGTGCCACCGTGGTCACTTTTTCTGCTCCACAAATTAAGCAATTTTAATATTTTTTAACTTAATACTTTATTAGAAATACCTTTACAAACTTCTTTTCCTTGCTACCGTCAATCTTAGATTATTTTATAATTATAATTTTGTATGTATATCTCTATTTCTAATTACAGGTTAGAGAGATAAGCTCAAAAATGAGAATAATCTAGTTATATGTAAACCCATTATTAGGCGATTCAGTTACATACATACACATGCAGGCTAGGTTAGAAATTAAACATAAATTTCACTTAATTTTGTTCATTTTGCTGATTAAATTTTTTTACTCATTTTAGTTTTTAATTTTTTTAGTACATGAAATTATCGGTATGATTGATAAAATATGATACTTGTATATACGTGTAACTCAAGGGCGTTAAATCTCTTGAAAACATCGCATCAACTATTGTTTTTTTGCTTGTAGTTTGAGCATTTCTATTTGTATATATTCCCAAATGTATCTTTTCTTTAAGGAATATAATCTGTTGTGGTTCTGCTTCTTCTTTCGCTAGGTTTACGTTAAAGCTTAAACAGGCGGCAGCGGTGATCCGGATTAACTCGGAGTTAGTCCGGATCAACTGCACTTAATTCCCGAGTTGATCCGGATCACCGCTGCCGCCTGTTTATGCTTCTACAGTCATGAATACATATATCATACCATCTTTTGTTTGAAAAATGCAGTGTTGCAACTTTGTGAGTAATTCCTTAAAACGTGAGAAATTTCGGGTGCGCTTGAGTATTTTTATTTTGAGGAATGTTTGAGGGATTTTCTCTCCATATGTTTGCAGATAACGAATGCAACCGTGTTTTACACAACAGAGTTGTTAAATCGCTCTGCAAATTTTTGAACAGAAAGCTTTCCGAAGTTGGATAAAGAGCGAAATACACCACACAAGCGGTTTGTCAAACCTACTTTTCCCATTTCGCCATACACCATGCAAACATGACTCGTTTAAGCAAAAAATTTGAGTTTTCTTCCTGTTCACAATGTAAAAAAAAATTGATTTTTGTTCGGCTTGTCCAACCTTCAAACATCCCCACACAACATAAATAGCGTCCAGCAAAGGGATATTTCGCTTGCTTTGTCAAGCCGCTTGTGTGGTGTTTTTCGTTCTTAAGGACATTTGCATTTGCTGCTAAATATTCAAAATGTTATCGATATTTTTTTTTTCATTCCATCGTTATATTTTCAACTTATTTTGAACTTGCGAAATCTCGGTAACGAATGGAGAAAACACGCATTGTTCGATCCTAAGGATATTCTTATTGATTCTTCATTAGATCCAGAAAATTATAAGAAAAAAGTTTTTGAATTAAAAGACCCTTTAGGTTCGTATAAGTTTCCCAATTAAAAAATTATATCTGCATTACTAATATACCCCTTTTCTAATGCTTTAGTAGAACGTATATCTAATATTTTAAAAATGTGTAGGGCTGACTTGAGGACCAGATTGAGCACTGATATAGGTGCAGCAATATTATATACAAACCAAGGCATAAAATTTACCGGTGATACTTTGTTTGAACCAAACAAATATACCAATTGAATTGGAGAATGTAATTAATTTTTATACTAAGTACCTGTAAATAGTATGCAGTACACAATATTCAGATCTGTATAAGAAAATTTTGTTCGGACTTTGAGGATATTTCATTTGTTTTTGAAGAATTCGATAATTTTTGTGTGGCAACACTGGAAAAATGGGAAGGTAAATTCGTTTGTTCCTAAGTTCCTCTTACTCTCGTCTTCTCTTTGTGCAATCTTGCATTAGCTCTGATCCAGTACTCAATATGAACTTACAGGTTTTTACACGAACTTGCAGGAAGTTACAGGAAAAATGATCCCGTACTCCAAAGTCCTGTAAATGAGAGCGGTTTTTAGAGAGTTGTGTAGAGAATGGAGTTGCAAGGTTTTGCCCGATGCTTTTTTTGTTCTCGTACTTTTTGCTGTTACTCACTTTTTACTCTCACTTTTTACATTATTTGACACGAAAATGATTGGATCACAGCTATTATATCATCCATACATTTGTATATATACATATATATGTACATGTATGTTCTTAAGCTACCAACAGACCCAGTTAAAATGTTTTAAGAATTTTTAAATTTTTAAAGTTTGAGCTCATCCAAATGCAAACTTGAGTATGTTGGTATAGGCATATAGGCGTATGCATGCACGGAGTTTGCATAATCGGAAGTAATAATTATTTAAACCGCATTTCCTCTTACTCTGCATATGCCTAAATGTATGCAACCATTTGCAATAGCAAGTAAAGACAGGGTGCTTCTAATGAAATTAAAAATTTTCTGCTATAATACACGTGCTGTAATACACGTCCTTCGCAATTTTCTGCTGGGCTATGCGTTACAGCTTCGCAAAATTTACCCCTGCCGAAACCAAAGATGTATACACATCAAAAACATGCAAAATGTTCCGAATTTTAATAGAAATAGCATCAAAAATGCTTAAAGTATGTCGATTCAAAGAGAAAAATGTTGTTCTTGCATCGTACGTGAGATATGAATGTTGTTATAATAAGCATTCCCCCTTAAGTGTTATTTCCGTAGATTAAAGGGGTTATTACCAAATCCTCAGTGCTAATGATTATGAACACCATCAATTGTTGATTTTATTAAAAAAAATTTAAATAACGAATGTAATAAAAGCACGATGCGAAAAACCAAACGAGCGAAAAACAAAACGAGCTGGAGTACGAGAAATATTTGAAGAAAGAATGTAGAAATGACCAAGAACTTGCAAAACATTTTTCGCTTCCAAAAACAAAGCGAACACTATTAAATTGAAGAAACAGTAGATTGCCGCCATATCAAAAAACCCCGGAGGAACACTGAAGAAAATATTTTTAAATTAGCATATTTTGAATGACATCGGAATGTTTAAGTTGAAAAAGAAACCTTTTGTTAAAGGTAACAATTATAGAGAGGGAATTTTCTTACACTGTATTCATGTCGCTGCCAATAATTTGTGACATCATTTAAAAGCGGCTAAGGAGAACGACACTGTTTATTAGATGGCACCAGGGCCGGATTAAGAATGTGGGGGCCCCGGGGCCGGGATACGTGTGGGGGCCCTTTTTAAAGTCTCAATCTCAAACTATTCTTTCAGAAAAAAAAATATAGTTTGCAGTAGATAATTATAAGGTTAGAGAATAAGATGACGCATTGAATAAAGTAACAAGGGAATAAATACTTCAAATTTAATACATGTTCACAGTATATTACACTAAAAAAGGAAGTCGACTTTTGATTAATTTCATCTTGGAGAAAGATCTTTCACTCGTGCAATTTGTTACCATCATAGACAGATATAAACGTAGAATAATTTCTGAATTAACAAATGTAGACTGAAGATTGTTTTCTTTGATGATGCGGTACAAAAACAGCTCAGTTGATTCGTTCTCTCTTTTTTCGTGAAGGTACGCGAAATCTCGAAGTTGTATGAGCTCGTTCCCTAAAGATGATTCAAGATCATTTGGGTATGTTTCCACAAGCTTTTTAGCATGCAAATTGATGTCTTCTGATTCCATGAGCATTAGCTCACCAATAAAATTGAATCGCTCAAAGACCAGCTTGTAGCATGAAATTTTGTCTTCAAGTGCACTTGTCAATTTATCAATAACTGGGAGAAAAGCTTCGGTGCGAAATTTGTCCCTTGCTGAAAGTTGTACTGCCGACACCTGAGAGCCAAGGGGTTGCAAGCGAACATTTGCTGATCTCACTCGGACATTTTCATAGTCGCTGACTTCGGACAAATCTTTCGCAGCTTCTTCGTACGTATCAAACGTATCTCTTTTGGATTTCACAAATGACTGCAAAGATACGAGACTGTTAACAGCAGTCCGCAGGGTGATTGCAGGATTCTGAAGAGATTTGATGGTTAAATGGAACCTTTCAAGAATGTCATGCCAAAAAATAACGTATATAGCTGTTTCGAGGGATTCCATTGTCTTTGCTAGTCCCCGAGCCTGACTTCTCACTACGTCTTTCTGTTCACTGTCATCTCGAATTGAACATAATGCATTTCTGATGGGAACAAATCCAACTTTGACTTTGTAGCATCGGCACGAGATGACCAGCGAGTGTCACTTAATCGTTTGACACTATTAGATCCTTTAATCGATGATAAGTTGGCACTTAATATTTCATATCGTGCCGTTGAACTTGTAAAAAAAACAAAAAGCTCTTCTAAAAAGTTGAAAAAGGACTGCGTGAGTGCATGCGCTGCATTGCCTGCTATATTCGAAGAGTGTCCCATGCACGGAATGTAATCTGCATATTTATTAATGTTGGCACACTCAACTCAGTGCCAAAACGCGGGTATAAACAATTATTGATTATTTCTTATCGGAACCGAGATCATGTAAGTTGATTGATTGGTTTTCGCGCACTTTTGGAATACAAATGCAAATTGTTGCGAACGCAGCAAAAATTTTCCAATAACTTAACGATATAAAAATGTAAAATATAGAGGGCTTATATTCAATACGCTCTATCTGCAATTTTGACAAAAACTACTTTGTGATGTTAGAACCCATCACTGATGTTAATTCTAATTTGCAAATTAATAGTGTCAAAAGATGAAAATTGTGCACAAGAAAATTAACAAATTCAACTTGAGTGGGGAGTGCAATGGGGTATAGTCGTTGCGCTAGGTATGCAGTTACAGTTGCATGGCTATACTCAATCCCCACTCTTGCGTCCTCGTTCGCGCACTCTGGGCAACGTGAGCAACCCATGTGCGAGATGCGGTAACCAATCCCAGTTGAGGCTTGGGTCACGGCAGAAAGAGAGGGAGCTCGGTGGGGCCACTCCGACTTATTCGGTTTAAGAGCTCACTGAGGTCTGCAGCGCCTATTCACCACTAGGTGCGGCTGCAAGCGGGTGTCTGCTTAGAGCAAGCGGCTCGCTATATAAACGTGTATTTGGTTGCGAAACCACCCCCGTCCCAGCAATGGGTTGTGCGCTGGGCTTGGGACCCGCCACGTAAAAACCACTTCCAGTGAAGAAGCAAGGCAAAGCCTCGGATGAGACCCCCCCTTATGATGACGACCACGGCAAACGTTTAAAGGACTACGATTTGAGGGCATGCACCTGGAATGTCCGGACCCTTAATGGGGAAGGTGCCTCTGCCCGGCTGGTTGATGTCCTCGTAAGGACAAAAGCTGACATCACCGCCATCCAAGAAATGCGTGTGACGGGGCAAGGCAAGCAATGTCTGGGGCCTTGCGTCGTCTACTACAGCTGCCATGTAAAGGAGCGCAAATTCGGAGTTGGATTTGTGGTGGGAGAGAGACTCCGTCGCCGAGTACTGTCGTTCACCCCGGTGGACGAGCGTCTAGCCACAATCCGCATCAAAGCGAGATTCTTCAACATCTCGCTCATCTGCGCCCATGCCCCGATGGAAGAGAAGGGTGAGGTATCCAAGGATCTCTTCTATGAGCGCTTGGAGCGCACGTACGAGCGCTGCCCCCGTCATGATATCAAAATCGTGCTTGGCGACTTCAATGCCAGGGGGAGCAAGGAAGGGATCTTTGGAACCACCGTCGGAAAATTCAGCCTCCACGACGAAACGTCCGACAACGGATTGAGGCTGATCGACTTCGCCGGGGCCCGAAACATGGTAGTATGCAGTACTAGGTTCAAGCATAAAAAGATCCATCAAGCTACGTGGCTGTCTCCGGATCGAAAAACGAGAAACCAACCAAACCAGTGTTTTAGACGTACGCACACTCCGAGGCCCAAACATCGACTCGGACCACTATCTTGTTGCAGCCAAGATACGCACCCGCCTCTGTGCAGCAAAAAATGTGCGCCCAAATATGCAAGGAAAGCTTAACGTCGAAAAGCTGCTATCACAACAGAAAGCCAGCGCTTTCGCTACTCGACTCTCACACCTACTCTCAGAGAGCACTCTTCAACAAACNAAGAAGTAGTCGGATTTCAGCGAGCCCGAAAGAACAACTGGTACGATGAGGAGTGTCAGGAAGCTGCAGAAAAAAAAGATGCCGTCTACAGGGCCACGCTGCGATCGGGCGCAACGCGCGCTATGTGGGAGCGCTATAAGGATCTGAAGAGGGAAGCGAGACGTATTTGCCGCATTAAGAAGAGAGAGGCCGAAATACGTGAGTGCGAAGAGCTAGCCGATAGGAAGAATGCCCGAAAATTGTACCACAGAGTTAGGCGACTTACGGAAGGTTTAAAGACCGGGGCGTACTCCAGTAAGAACAATAATGGCGACGTAGTAAATAACTGATGTCCAGAGCGTACTTAAGTTATGGAAAGAACACTTTTCCGCCCTACTAAATGGTAGCAGCACGGAAAGTTACGGAGAACAAGAACCCGAGCCCGCAGTCGATGATGACGGATTCGACGCTCCACCGCCTNAGCCGATAGGAAGAATGCCCGAAAATTGTACCACAGAGTTAGGCGACTTACGGAAGGTTTAAAGACCGGGGCGTACTCCAGTAAGAACAATAATGGCGACGTAGTAAATAACTGATGTCCAGAGCGTACTTAAGTTATGGAAAGAACACTTTTCCGCCCTACTAAATGGTAGCAGCACGGAAAGTTACGGAGAACAAGAACCCGAGCCCGCAGTCGATGATGACGGATTCGACGCTCCACCGCCTGACTATGACGAGGCACGTATGGCAATAACGCATCTGAAAAACAACAAAGCCGCTGGAGCTGACAGCCTGCCAGCTGAGCTATTCAAGTACGACGGTGAGGAGTTGATAAGGTGCATGCATCAACTCTCTGCAGAATATGGTCAGATGAACGCATGCCCGACGACTGGAATTTGAGTGTGCTCTGCCCAATCCACAAGAAAGGTGACCCCGCCATTCGCGCCAACTACCGCGGGATCAGCCTTATAAGCATAGGTTACAAGGTCTTATCGAGCGTATTATGTGAAAGACTGAAGCCCACCGTCAATGAACTGATTGGGCCTTATCAGTGTGGCTTTAGACTTGGCAAATCCACCATAGACAGGTACAATACGCCAAATCTTGGAAAATACCCGCGAGAAAAGGATCGACGCTCACCACCTATTTGTCGACTTTAAAGCCGCTTTTGGCAGCACTAAATGGAGCTGCCTGTACGGCGCTATGTCTGAATTTGGCATCCCCTCAAAACTCATACGGCTGTGTAAAATGACGTTGAGCAATACCACCAGCTCCGTCAGAATTGGNTAATAAGAGCTGCAGAACTGAACCGCTCAGGAACAATTTACTACAAGAGCGTTCAATTGCTGGCTTATGCCGATGACATCGACATCATCGGCAACAAAAACCGCGAAGTCTGTTCTGCCTTTTCCAAGTTGGATAGGGAAGCAAAGCGAATGGATCTGGTGGTAAACAAGGACAAGACGAAACATCTCCTGTCATCAAACAGTCAGCACATTCGAGCCTTGGCACCCACGTCTCTGTTGACAGTTACAATTTCGAGAAAGTAGAGAATTTCGTTTACTTGGGAACCAGCATTAACNTGGCGACGGCGAGTACCGCAGACGATGGAACGATGAGCTGTATGAGCTTTACAACGATATGGACATAGTGCAGGGAATTAAAATACAGCGGTTCCGCTGGCTTGGTCATGTCGTTCGAATGGACACCGACGCTCCAGTTCTGAAAGTATTCAACTCGAAACCCGCTGGTGGTAGCAGAGGAAGAGGGAGGCCCCCACTGCGATGGAAAGATTAGGTGGAGAAGGACTTGGCTTCACTTGGCGTTTCCAATTGGCGTCAGTTGGCATAGAGGAGAAACGACTGGCGTGCTTTGCTGAACTCGGCCAAAATCGCTTAGGCGGTTACAGCGCCAAAAAAGAAGAAGAAGAACTTGAGTTGGAGTTTACTTGCATAGGGAAAATTGGCCGGGCAACACATGAAGCACCTAACAAATTATTTAAATATCCGTCTATAATCTTTCAGAACTTTAAACGCGATCATATAATAAGTGAAAATAAATAGCTGAAGTTTTTTATCTGCATAAAGAAAAAACCATGTTGCCCTACAAAACAACTAAACTATGAAGCGGCTTGCACTGCAAAACTAGTCAGTAGTTTAAACTTAGCTCAAATTAAAACTGAGCTTTACTAAACTTTGTTTAAACTGAATTTAAATCAGCATTGAAAAACCGGCCGTTAGAGAAGCGGGTGAGGTTTGACAAGTTTACATTATAATTCTATTTAATTAGTTATTTAATTAGTTTTAAACTTAATAATAACACTATGCGACAGTCAAAATCGGGATGTGATGAAACCAACGGGAAATGTTATATCGGTCAAAAACAAGTTACACGTGTCCCGGCGTTTCGCTGGGTCACGTCTAGAAATCGAGATATATATATAACTATCATATAGGGGAAATTGTCACCTTTGGTGGTGTTTTTTTGACATAACTCGAGAACCACTAGTCCGATTTTGCTCAAACAAATTTAAAAAAATTAAAAATTACAATTCCTTTAATCTGCTCATATAACGTTTTTCTATATAATCAACAGTAGATTGGCGCTTACACATATGTTAGTGTTTGGCCGAGCTTCTCCTCCGATTGGCGGCGTGCGCCTTGATGTTGTCACACAAAGCGGAGGGACCTACAGTTTTACGCTGACTCCGAACGGCGATTGTATTTTTATGAGAAGCTGTTTTTCATGGCAGAAATACACTGAGAGGCTTGCCATTGCCTTTTAAACTTAAGTATTTTTAATTCATAATTCAGTTTTAATGGTAAATGCTTAGCGCTGATGGATGGGTGAACAGAATAAGGTCTTCAGCTAAACGCTTTTCTTTGTTTTCTAAAGATGCATACTATATAAATTAAAAAATAAAAAGATTAAAAAAGTTAACCTACCGCAGTAATTTGAGGAGCGATTAAAGATTCGTATAATAACCTTATTTACCGGTAATTCATTAAAGTTTGTATTGATGTCACAACATTAGACAAGCATATTTCAAGATGTTTACCAATTTTCATTAAACAAATAATAATTAATATAAAATAAAATATTTACTTAAAATATAATAGTGTTAGCTAAAAATACCTCTTAAGACTAAGGAAATCAGAAAGACTAATGGAAATTCAAAGTCCAAGCTTGTAATACGCTGTAACACAAGGGAAAATTAAAAAGGAAAGTTCTCGGATAATTTACGTGATGGAATTTTTTATTATTTTTTCATATCTTAGTCTAGGTACTAAGCCTAACTACCCAAATTAGCTGTAGTTATTGATATATTGAAACTAGGTGTTAGATTAATAAATTGCACCTCTTTAAAATGTTATGATACTAATTTTTTGCCAAAGAAACTTTCCGCAGAGTTAAAATCTGAATTATTTCATCATACCAATACCGAGATGGTACTCTTCACGAGGAGGTATACAATTTCTATATCCAAACCTCCCACCTTAAACGGGGTAGAACTTACTCTCTCATCCGAGGTCAAATTGCTTGTGATTATTCTATACAATAAACTTATGGTGGCCTGCACCAAAGTGAAATGGGTACAGAGTAGGGCTTGTAGCATGCCGGACGATTGTAACGTATTTCAAGTAGAGCTGAACGTCATAATTGAGGCCTCTCGGTAGCTCAAAATCTCCGGCACTCGAGAACGGCCAATTCCTATTTATTCTGACCGCCAGGCGGCTATAAAATCTATAAACTCTTACTGAACAATGTCCAAAGTAGCCATAGAGTGCAGAAGGGTTTTCAAAATGCTGGCATCAAAAAGGGTCTCTGGGCCCAGATAGATTCCTGGCAACTACATGTGTAGGTGACGATAAGAAAAGGATAGAAGTAAATTTCTAGGCTCCTTCAAACAGATATTAAATGCTGAATTCATTGAGGCGGTAAATACTAGGTGGGCTGTGGAAACAACCTGCAATACTACCAGGCAAATTTGGCATAAATTAATGTAAAGCTCTCCCACCTTGCGAACCATCTCTTCAACAAGTACTTTTGACTTTTCTAAGCCGACCTGTACTCAGCGAACATTCTCAATTTTCTGCGCTAACTATATAAAAAAACACTCATTTATTAAATTATTAAGGCAGGAAAAGAAACAAGTAGTTACCGCCAGGGGTACAACTACGCGCTTTTCCAGCCTACGCACAGTGCCGCTTAAGTGGGCAAAAATTCGTTGTCTGCAATGAGGACGTGTTTGGAATTTTTGGAAAGGTAATTTATCCACTAAAAATAATTAAATACAAATTTCCCTTTAAAATTAGTTATATGCCGCCAGGAAGCCACTAAAGTTGACAAATTTTATACCAAGAATATTAATAAGAGCATAGCCATGCGGAGGCTCCTCGCGGAAACTACCCAGCAAAAAATCGGTAATTGCTTTTAGTGGTAACGTGTTCTAGAAGGCATAGCGTTATAATGCCTTCGCATTTTTTCGCTTCTTTTAGGCATTGTCGGTAATGCAAAGTAGAATGTCCTACAATATTTTATTTATTTCGCTTCATTGTTTCATTTTGAGGAATGCAAAGTAGAATGTCCTATAATATTTCTTTCTTAATTCGCTTCTTTGCTTCATTTCAGGGAATGCAAAGTAGAATGTCCTACAATATTTTTTTTATTTCGCTTCTTTGCTTCATTTCGGGGAATGCAACGTAGAATGCTGCATCGTAGTCAGCTGAAAAATAGAATGAATATCCAAAAAATCTTTTCCTACCGTTAGTTTCTGTGGAAATTTGTCTCGCATAAAAATCATGTTTTGCTTTGTTCAATTTGCAGCGAAGTTGAAGTCAGTCAATGAAGTGAAGTACATGAGTGAGGAAGTACAATTTTAAGCTTAATTAAATATGCATGTATGTACATACCGATTTTTAAGTAAAATCTAAATACCCAAATACATAAATATGTTTGTATAAAAACTGATTTATAAAAATTTTAATTAAATTTAATCTTTTAAGACATTTTCTGATATAATATAAATAAGTATGTACTCATCTGGGCATTCTACATTAGTTTCTCTGTAAGGCATTCTTTGTTCGCTTCTCTGGATTCTGTTTATCCATGCGTTCTCCCTTCGTTTGAAGGTAATGCTGCGGGTAAGGGCTTACCGCCAATGACATGCCCATGTTAAAATAAGGCCTTCCTGAAGCGAAAGGGTAAGCGATTCCCATCGCCTAGCTCGTTTCCACATTCGTTTCTATGGTAATCGTGTTTTTTGCTGGGTAATGTCAAACATATATTCTTTGAAATAAAATGTTGGTTTGAAGTTTTTTATTTCCACATAAATAGTAGAGAGCTACAGGATTAAAAATTTTGGAATAAAATTGAACACAGGATGTCCCAGCGGTATTCCAGAAAAAAAATTTGTAAATCAAAATTTCGAAAAACGGTAAATTTTAATGGAATGAATAAAAGATATATGTAAAAATATGTTATTTTTTATTATTTTATTAAATAGTACAGGTTTTTAGCTGTCTAAAGACGAAATAAAAACCTTCTATTTGTAATACTTTTAATGAGTTTTGTATAACGATTGTTTATTAGGAAAAATTGAAAAAGCAACAAAGTCTAAGCGGTAGAAGTTATAGCACTATTTCGGAGATCACCACATCTCCTCATCAGACTTCTTTTTTCTAGACTTCAGCAGGGATCGAACCTGAGTAATCGATTTTCAAAGTCAGAAGCGTTAACCACAGAGCTATGTACATCCCGTAAACTCTTGTTGCTAATTCATTTTCCTTATTCAACCAACTACTATCAAGTGCAGCTGATTTGCCGCTATTTAAACTCGACAGCGTGGTTGTTGTTGTCAATTCTATACATCCATTTGCTTATTTGCTTTTTTGTATAGTTTCAGGCAGGCTCTTCCTAAACTATGTATTTGTCAATGTTATTGTGGCTTGTTAACATTTTATTTTTAATATTTTTATTGAGCTTTGTACCACGATTGTTTATTAGGAAAAATTGAAAAAGCAACAAAGTCTAAGCGGTAGAAGTTATAGCACTATTTCGGAGATCACCACATCTCCTCATCAGACTTTTTTTTTCTAGACTTCAGCAGGGATCGAACCTGCGAATTCGATGTTCAAAGTCAGAAGCGTTAACCACTGAGCTATGTACATCCCGTAAACTCTTGTTGCTAATTCATTTTCCTTATTCAACCAACTACTATCAAGTGCAGCTGATTTGCCGCTATTTAAACTCGACAGCGTGGTTGTTGTTGTCAATTCTATATGTACATCTATTTGCTTATTTGGTTTTTTGTATAGTTTTAGGCAGGCCCTTCCTAAACTATGTATTTGTCAATGTTATTTTTAATATTTTTATTGAGCTTTGTACCACGATTGTTTATTAGGAAAAATTGAAAAAGCAACAAAGTCTAGCGGTAGAAGTTATAGCAGCTATTTCGGAGATCACCACATCTATTCATCAGACTTCTTTTTTCTAGACTTAATATGTCAAATTTTTCTTTAGTCTGATACCCATATTGATATACAATGTATATATATTATACATATTTCAGTTACCTTATTCAGGGTTCGGACTTGCCTCATTTTAGCCCCTCGCTCGCTCGTTAGTTTGCTCTGAGCTAGCGCAACACACGAGAAACACGCGAGGCTGTTTGCAAATGAGCACTCGTTAAGTACGAGCGCACGCGCTGAGCAGCCAGCGAGCGAGTAAGCAAACGAGAGCAGCGCAAGAGTAGAGCGGCAAGCAAACGAGGGCCTCATTAGCTCTGCCCTCGCGAAGGCGTCGTTGCGAGCGAGGCACTCATTTGCAGCAGCAGACGAGCGAGGCGAGTTAGGTCAGTGTTATGCAGACAAACTTTTGTTTGCCAAATTAAATGGCGGCTGCTTAGTTTGCTCGGAGGTGGTTATGTCGAGTTTGGCACAGGGTTGCACGTTCATTATGGTTTTCATGGCTATTGCCAACACGAAATGAGAATTTCAGATGTACATAACGCGCAAAATTTAAAATTTTTGTATATGACAACACCGAATTTGCTGCAGTTTGACCAAACAAAATTAGTTTGCTGTGAGAGTCGCCAAACTCGCTCTCTCCGAGTTTGCTGCAACAACAATTGCACGCAGTTTGCCAAACAAAATTTCTGCATAACACCGACCTTACAGTGGCTACACACGACGAACATATCCGCGCACATGTGCGCCAACATGCTCGCTGTCGTTTGCTACAGACGACAGAGATTTGAGAACATAATATTTATAAAAATCATTAGTTTGTCTTTCATTTTATAAATGAGTAGGACATCAGCATTTTCAAATGAATATTCCTGGTTTAGCCCCATACATATATATGTATGTAGGATAATACAAACTACTATTTGATAATTAAGGCTGGTCCACATAGAACTTTCGCGTTGACTTTGTAGTTGGCGTTGGTTTGACAGAACGCTCGTTAAAAGTATGCGTTCTACAATGAAGCTTGGCAGAGACTCCTTTGGCCACTAAATTAACATATTAACGAGAAATAAATTAATATTTCATATCAATAATAGCATGAAAAATATATTTCTTGTCTTCATTTGATTAAAAGGAAAAAAAATCATTTAATTTTATTTATTTGCAACAGCTGGCGACCGACGCAGCGATCTTTCTGCTTTGTGTTGGCCTTAGCGTTGCCTAATTTTGGATATGTGGACGGCTGCTTTGAAATTCGACGCCAACGCAACGCCAAAGTTGTATGCGAACCGGTCTCTATTCTTTGTTTACGCAAATTTTCCCATGTCTACATGTCCATATATAAGTAAGATTTAACCACTTAGTTTTGTTTAAGATTCTTTATTTCCCTTGGATTACCAAGGGCAGCCGGTCTCAGCGGATGAGTTGAAATAACTGACTACATAAAAGCGACGCTAGCTTCTAAATACCTACACTCTTGCCCTAATTTCAGTTACTGCACGTTATTAGCCGCGTGACTTCTGCACTTGCAATTGCTGGGCCAATTCCGCTTATTGTCTTGCATTTATTTTGTTGTTGCCACGCGCAAGACTATAAGTGTCTCGTCGGCAGAATGGCCGTATGAGTTATTAAAGCAGTATTGAACTTTTGCTTGTTGTTACGTTCAATGCTATAGACGCGCCGTCAGCAAATTCGGTGGGAGCGGTGTTTTGGCCGGATGCGTTATTAAAGCGGTATTGAACTTTTGCTTGTTGTTACGTGCAAAGCTATAGACGCGCCGTCAGCAAATTCGGTCGAAGCGGTGTCTTGGCCGGATGAGTGGTTACCTGTGTTAACTACTCCCCCTCTTGAAGTGAAAGCGTCCGCGGTTTCCTTTATGATATTCTTCAGTACTACCATATTTCTTTGCCGTCTCCTCAGAAATATTGTTATGCTTGTAGCTATGGCTAATAGGATTAAAAGCAAGGCGCTTCCTGATTGTATTGAGCGAGTATCAATAAGATTCCGTAGGTGTGCTATGTGCTTAAGGTTTTTCATATTAATTCTTTGTAGGTGTGGAAGTGATAATAACTCGATATGTTCGGTGAAGTTAACGTGCTGTGCGGGTACCGCTTCGGGATGGGAACGCATTACTTGATTCCAGTTGTTATAAGTGGTGGTGTTTATTGTAATATCGCCTTTGAATGTTATCAAAAAAGTTCCTCTAGTCAATCTTGTCAAATTTTCGTTTTGTATTATCGCGGGCTGGTCATTAATTAAAATTATGCCGTCGTCGATCTCCTCAATGGCGGGCACGTGATCGGCAGATTTGGATTTGCATTTTGCGGAATGTTGGTTAAGTAGTTGTCGTACACAGGGACTTTCTTTCAAGGGTCGGCAGAAGTTTGCTATTATGGCTTCTCTACAATTATAAAGGGGGATGTATTCTCCGTTGCATTCAGCTATAACATTTGTTTCCAAAGAAATAATTCTTCCATTTTGGATAACGGGCAGTAACTTTACGTTATTACAAATCCTAGCTATTTTTGGGTATTTAATAATGAAATAAATAAACTGTGTATTCTGAAATATCTTAAATTTAGAAACAGAAAGTATGTCAGTTATACTGGTATTTGTAGAGAGCTCAGCACTTTCTGAAAAAATTATGACGTCGTCCACATAGACGTGGCATATTTTACCGATTTCCTCTCTTAATACGTCATCAATGGCTCTCTGAAAAATGCCGGGAGCATTTTTTAGGCCAAAGGGAAGCCTACAGAATTCGTGCTTGCCGTTATTGACCGAAAATGCCGTTTTTTCTCGATCCTTTTCGGCTAACTTAATTTGGTGGAATCCGGACTTGAGGTCTATTGTTGAAAAGAACCTGGCATTTCCAATGTTAGCCAAAATTACAGAAGTGTCCGGAATCGGGTACTTCTCACTCACTGTTTTGTTGTTCTGTTTTCTAAAGTTAATCACGAGTCTGGACTTCCTATTATCGTCCTCATCGACGCCCTTCTTACTTACAACCCAAATCGGATTATTATAAGGAGAGCGGGATGGTCTTATTATGCCGTCACGCAAGAGATTTGAAATCTCCTTATTGACAAACTCGGCTGAAGCTATGGGGTATGGGTAGCTCCTTGAGTAAACTGGAAGGTCATCGGTGGTCCTTATTGTTCCTAAAATATTGGTGTTATAGGGTAAAGCTTCGTTGGGGTCCGCGAAAACTTTAGCATGTTGTTGCAATAGTGCGGAAATATCCAACTTGCTCACGTTCGTTTTTATTAATTTATTAACATCCGGGCAGTAGTGATGGAAGAGTTTTTCCCGTCCACCGTCATAACTAAGTCCTTTTTTGCGGTCTATTTTACCGTTTACTTCCGTTAATAGGTCAAAACCTATGATACCGTCGAAGGTGTCTAAGCTGGGTAGGATAAAAAATCTGGTATTTTTATTAAAAATGTTGATTGTACAATACTTGTCAATTCTAGTGGTGCCATGGATAGATTCGACTGTAAAGGTGCGGTTTGCGGGTTTGATTCCCCTTAGGTCGCTGAGTTGTTTTATGTAGCCCTTCGCAGCACCAGTATCAATGAGGAATTTTATACCTCTTCCTCCGATTGTTCGCTCGATATAGGGCAAGAGGGATTTTGTCCTAAAAAATTCACATCGTCATTTGTTTCGTCTTCGCCTTGGTATTCAACTTGGTTACATCCTTCGTAACCCTCGCTCTGGTAATAATTGTCGTAACTGGCATTATCCCAATATTCTCCCTCAGGATCGTCCTGCTCCTGAGTAAGGTTATTTATCCTTTGAACTTTTTGTAATGCCTGCTGGTCGCTCCCGTGCGGTCTTTTCTCTGGCCTTTCCCTACTGAGGGTCTGGGTGGTGTTTCGGTTAGACAAGCCACTCGGGTTGCCAATATTTGGATTAGGAGCCCTTGGATAGGTTCCTTGATGGAACCTCCCATTATTACTATTTACTGGTTGAGGTTTGTTCTGTCTGAACCTTGAGAGCGATGGCTCTACATCCATTGGTACGGCCCTTTGTGTCTGAGTTTGTCGTTGTTGGTCAGGTTGGATCGCTCGGTACTGTGGTAAATACGGATACTGCCTGGGATTCTGAATTGATTGCCTGTTAAAGGACTGGGCATACATGGACCTAGCTTGGTTTGATTCAAGCTCCTGTGCTAAAGCCAAAGCGGAGGGAAGATCGTTAGGTCTGGAAGAAAATAGTATGTCGCATAAAGGACGATTGAGCCCCGAAATAAAAACACGGAGAGCGTCCTCGCGGTATTTACTATTGAGAGATTCTATTAGGGTGGTATTTCCACCGTGAGTCATGATCGTCTTGTTTATTATTAGGGTCAGCTTCCTTTCGACCTCATCTTAAAACCCTACCACTGATAATTTACCCTGCCTTAAGGTGGATAGCTCTTGCTAAATTAGGTGGATAGGACTTTTATCGGCATATGCAAAATCTAACCGTGAAATACTTGCCTTAAAATTTAGGACTGTGTTGAAGGATGAAAGCACACTATCTGCCGCCCCTACTACTTTATTTCTTATGATGCCTACTGCCTGGTAGTGTTTGGAACTACCTTGGAATCCCTCGAATACCTTATACGCAGTGTNTCCATCGAATACCTTATACGCAGTGTGAGCTGCTTGCCGCCATGAGACATAACGGGTAGGATCACCCTTGAATTTCGGCATGGTCTTTACCAGGTCTAAGGACTCGTCACACAATACATTTGGTTCAATTGTAACCGGCTCATACTGATCCACTTGAGTTGGGGTCTCGATTCTAGCTAATCTATTTGTAAGTTCGTCTATACGGGTCTGAAATTCCTGTCTGGAATGCTCGGTTGCCGTACGGATTGCAGTATTTAGAAGGGCTTGGAGAGTCTGGGCGTCCATCGACATTTTTCTGTTTTTAGGAAATCTCCGATTCAAACACTACTCGAATGGGATTTCTCAGATTTATATAATTGATTTTAAACTTTTATTAATATAGTTAGCTGCTAAACTTTCTACTTACATTAATATTTTCATGTCAATATCTTGTGTGCTCCTTGATCGCTGTATTGNAAGGATTTTATTCGCTTGGCCCCACGTTGGGCGCTAGTAAGATTTAACCACTTAGTTTTGATTAAGATTCTTTATTTCCCTTGGATTACCAAGGGCAGCCGGTCTCAGCGGAGGAGTTGAAATAACTGACTACACAAAAGCGACGCTAGCGTCTAAATACCTACACTCTTGCCCTAATTTCAGTTACTGCACGTTATTAGCCGCGTGACTTCTGCACTTGCAATTGCTGGGCCAATTCCGCTTATTGTCTTGCATTTGTTTTGTTGTTGCCACGCGCAAGACTATAAGTGTCTCGTCGGCAGAATGGCCGTATGAGTTNCCAACCACGCGTGTCCTTTATAAGGATTTTATTCGCTTGGCCCCACGTTGGGCGCTAGTAAGATTTAACCACTTAGTTTTGATTAAGATTCTTTATTTCCCTTGGATTACCAAGGGCAGCCGGTCTCAGCGGAGGAGTTGAAATAACTGACTACACAAAAGCGACGCTAGCGTCTAAATACCTACACTCTTGCCCTAATTTCAGTTACTGCACGTTATTAGCCGCGTGACTTCTGCACTTGCAATTGCTGGGCCAATTCCGCTTATTGTCTTGCATTTGTTTTGTTGTTGCCACGCGCAAGACTATAAGTGTCTCGTCGGCAGAATGGCCGTATGAGTTATTAAAGCAGTATTGAACTTTTGCTTGTTGTTACGTGCAATGCTATAGACGCGCCGTTAGCAAATTCGGTGGGAGCGGTGTTTTGGCCGGATGCGTTATTAAAGCGGTATTGAATTTTTGCTTGTTACGTGCAAAGCTATAGACGCGCCGTCAGCAAATTCGGTGGGAGCGGTGTTTTGGCCGGATGCGTTATTAAAGCGGTATTGAATTTTTGCTTGTTACGTGCAAAGCTATAGACGCGCCGTCAGCAAATTCGGTGGGAGCGGTGTTTTGGCCGGATGCGTTATTAAAGCGGTATTGAATTTTTGCTTGTTACGTGCAAAGCTATAGACGCGCCGTCAGCAAATTCGGTGGGAGCGGTGTTTTGGCCGGATGCGTTATTAAAGCGGTATTGAATTTTTGCTTGTTACGTGCAAAGCTATAGACGCGCCGTCAGCAAATTCGGTGGGAGCGGTGTTTTGGCCGGATGCGTTATTAAAGCGGTATTGAATTTTTGCTTGTTACGTGCAAAGCTATAGACGCGCCGTCAGCAAATTCGGTGGGAGCGGTGTTTTGGCCGGATGCGTTATTAAAGCGGTATTGAATTTTTGCTTGTTACGTGCAAAGCTATAGACGCGCCGTCAGCAAATTCGGTCGAAGCGGTGTCTTGGCCGGATTAGTGGTTACCTGTGTTAACTTATACATGCATACATGTACATGTACATGTCCTTGAACAACAGGCCACAAATAAATTTTTTCACCAAGGACTATATTTCATTCAGGTATACAGCAACAACAACTACAAGTAGAAAACAATTTTGGGGGTGTTAGCAAGTGCTTACTTGTTTTTTGTTTCTGCAGCACAAACGATTATAATATCTTCGTTACTTACTTTTCTCTGTAAAGACAAAATACATGCATATGTACATACATATATAAAAGCAACATACAAACATATATAAATATGCATGTTATGTGTGTACACATGTATGAATATAACTCTAAAAAATAATTCATTCCATTATCTATGCTTATGTATGTAATCAATTTTATTTGTTGTTTTAAATGCTGCCCTAATATAATACTTCACATATATATGCATATGTACATACAATTATTAACATACTTTCGTACATAATCTATTGACATACATTCCCACATTTTTATGCACAAAAATGCATGTGTTGTATAGTACACTCGGAGGAGTGAGTATGCAGACAGCTACTCGCCTCGCACTGCGAGCGAGGCAACACCCAACAGCCTCGCTCATTTAATAGGAACGCGAGCAAAGAAGCAGCAGCAAACTTCTCGTGCCTCGCCTCATTGCTGCTACGGGTACGAGCTGCGAGCTCCTCGTTGTCTGCGAGGCATTGAGTAGGAGTTTGCTCACTCGCTCGCTCGAACTCCGAGTTTTTGCCCACCCTGATCTTATTCCTCTAATTAAAGTAAATTTAATATTTTAGACATGTGGAAACCCTTTTATGTGTCGTTTAAAAGTAAAACATTTTCAAAACCATTTTAATTGATACCCATATTGTAATATCTAGTTCATTTAATAAAACTTATAAAATTGGTAACAGATGGCAACCCGTTTCAAAAAAACAAAACTTTACTGCACATCTAGAGGCCAAGCACCGTAATTTGACACTGCACTGCAAATGCCACAAGAACCTAAATTTTCAACTTCAAACTGCATTTACAGTGAAAGTATGAAAGTTATCCAAGAACAAATTGTATTTCAGAATTTAGCGTCCTCAATTTTACTAAGAAGCGAATTTTCCTTTAAATCCGTCCATAATTCTATTTTTACCCACATTTCATAACCTAACCTTGTTTTCGAAGTGGCAGCGCTTTCACACACCCCTTAAATAGAATTTACTACTATGCAAAACATCAGCATCATTATTTGACCTTAATTTAACGCTCCCTTTCGAAAAACGGGTTTCCTATGTGTTTTTCAGCGTTGCCATTTTAGCCGTTTTCCGGCTAGATTTAGCCGGTTTTGATAGCAACTAGCCGGAGAAAATTCGATCTAGCCGGCAGCCGATTTGTTAGCCGGTTTGTAAAAAAAAGTTAGCCGTTTTTAGCCGATTTTACTATTTGCCTAATTTTCAGGTGCAAAAAGTAAACAAGTTGTTCGAAAGCAATAATGCAGACCCAATGAAGATTTTTATATATATTTGATCCTATATGCTCCCCGTTGGAACCATACCTTGCTCCATTTCCTCAGTTTTATCACAGTTTTGAAGAGTATTTAAAAACAAAAGTAAGCACAAACGCTTTTGACCACGAAGCCGAGAAAATAATTCGAGAAAATGGTCGCTATTTTATTATCACTTTAATAAAGGAAATACGCCAACGCCTCCCTACAAATATTGCCAAACTAAAAAAAATGACTTTTTTAGGTTGGAAATGCATTAAGAGTAATTAAACCAAAAGTATTTGTTCAACTACAGCAACAAAAACACAAATATAATGCCGACGAAATAACATCCATAGAGATGCAATGGCAACGGTTAACGTTACATACCTGGAGTAATTTAGACTCAACTGTAAAATTTTGGGCCGAAGTTTATCAATTTCGAAATGCCCTAGGAGAAAACCCTTTTGCTGACCTTTGCAACCTAGTTTTTAGTTTTCTTGTTTTGCCTATAAGTAATGCAGAAGTAGAGCGAATATTGAAGAAAAATGCTGCCATAATTTTACTGTAGATGACGATCTCTTAAAATTAATGAATTCAGGTGATATATACAATAGTGATTCATTTGATGATGAGGAATATACACTCGATATAAATTAATGGTGTTAACTAGTCTTTCGTTTCTTGCGATTTATTTAAATAAAGCATGTGGATTTTCACTAAAACGTTTTAGCCGTTTTTTGCCAGAGTCTACGAGAAATTTCACTAAAGCATTTTAGCCGTTTTTAGCCGCTTTTTTTTGCCAATCTAGCCGGTCGGCCCAAAAAGTTCTGGCAACACTGGTGTTTTTGTACTATCTTGGGCAGCGGATCCAAACTAGTTACAAACAAAGCTTTTAAAAACAAAATTTTTATATTAAAATTAAAATGGGGTTGTTTATAGTAGTTCCTTCAATAAATGTATATCAATAATATTTTTTACATAATTCCTTAGGCGCCGAACGCAGCCATAGCCGCCGCGGCGCGTGAGAAATGTCAAACACGACGGCGGCGTAAACGTCTAAACATACATATACTTAAAAGCTTTTCCTAGGCGTGCTTCCTGTGCTGATTACTCATCCACGGCTATAAATCCACAAAAACAACCTAGAAGTAAATTTGGCCAAAAGCCGTCTTTTCCACTTACATACACACATATGTATATATCATGCAGCTGTGACTTAACGAGTAGCGAGCTGTGGGCAACGAGTAGCAAGCAATGAGTTGCTCATTCGCCAAGTAGTGACAACGAAAGCTGGTCTGTTCACTAAACCAGGAGTTCCCAAACTGGTTTCACCTCGGCACCCTTGGTGTGCTAAAAAAATTTCGCGGCATCCCTACTCTTCAAATGTCTACGAAAACAAGAAAAGACAATGCAAACCTTATCCTCCTTTAAGTTTATTGGGAGCTTTGACAATTTTACCCTGAAATCATTTGACGCTGAAAGCTTGCTGGTGTATTTGTTTTTAACCGGCTGCACAAAAAGGTTAAGGTTATCAATTCGTCGGAATATTTTTTTCTATGTATGTACCGCATAACTTTGGACCACGTTAACCAATTACTTTTTTAAAGGAAAGGCCTGGCAGGCGGTCTAATTTGGTTTAAATCCGATCATTGGATCAATAATAGATTAACGATAATCTTAAATTCTGATCGAACGAATTTTCATATGGTATTATGACGCTCATTCGATGAAGAATAGCGCTATTGTTAATTTCGCTCGGTTAGGTTGTTTACAACAGTATATTTTTCACCGCTGAGAAGTTTTGTTTGCAAATCCAGCAAAATTAATTAGTGTGCTTATACATAAGTATGTAAATTTGTGCAAATTAAAATGATTTAAAAAAGAAAGCGAGTTTATAAAAACGTGGTAAAAATGAGTACAACGGAGTTCTGGTTCAACGATTCGTCACAAGATGAGGGCTTGTAAACAAGCCAGGAGTAGAAAATGTTTAAGAGGGTTTAAGTGTAGTATTTCGAATATATTTTGACATAAAATATATGTATAAGAAATTTGTATTCAGAATAACTTATTGTGAAAAGGCAACAATAATGTGAAAAAATGGTAGAAGTGATAGCTATTTCGGAAATCACCACATTTCCTCATCAGACTTCTTTCAGTAGGCTTCGAACCGACGATCCCACTGACTCAGCCAGTTGCCTATGCACTGTGCTAAGTTCGCCTTGTAAATTATCGTTGCTTTTTCCCACTTCTTCATTTGTTATGCCAACACAATCAACCGCAGATATTCCGCTGCAATTCAGTTGATCATGTGGTTGTTGGTTTTGCTAATAATTCTATTTTTAGAATGTTTATCTTTTAGGTGTGCTCATCCTTAAGTTATTTGTTTTTTTTTTTTTTGATTTTCTGGCCGCCATGTTGAAATTGATCAAACCGCTTGCGTTGTGTATGGAAAGTCTAAAGAATTTGCTCGCAGACGCTCGCACCCACTTTGGGAAGGCCTGCAATAAACAACTGATCGACACATGCCCCAATACGGTTGATCGATGATCGGCCGAAACGTGACCAGCACGCTAACCGAAAAAGATAAGCGTCAGAAAGTTGTTGTTCCTGGTAAATATGTACAAGCATTTGAATGGCAACAAAAATAAAATTAAGTAATACAAAACGTTCAATTCAATTCCGACATTGTTGTAGGTATATGTATAAATTAAATAAAATGTGCTGCAATGCAAGGTCCAAGCATGAGAGCGAAAATGCTGACAGCTGGAAATCGGAGTAAGTAATTCGGGCCGCGTGTGTAGTCGCAAACACTCTCGCTTTCATTGTGTGACACATATCATGATTCAATAATACAAGGTTCGATAAACTGACAGTTGTCTCTCTCGCACCGCTCCCTTAGCAGTGGCACGGTGTTGCTTCTTTGCAAATTTACTTGGAAAAAGTGTAGCTTTGCTGTGAAATAGAAGTATAAACTTTTGTGCAATTTGTTTATTTGTATATGCATATTAAGCACATTTAACTGATCAAAAATAAATTCTTTTCAAATTGGATGTTTACATAAATCTCATAGTAGTTTTATTTTAATTTTGAGTCCTTTTGCAGTTTTTATACAGCTAAAAACCACATAAATTACGTAATTCACGTAGATATATTAATATTTCGATCAATATTTCGTTTAAAATGCCGCATTTCCTGCAAATACATTAGAATTTACAAAAGGAATTTCACTACTAATTGCCTACTTTGCGTACTACTACCATTTTCGCAACAAGGGATTGCTTTCTTCTCCTTTCTCTGTCCTTCGTAAATGCAACCTTTTGTAAGGGAGTGTCAAACCGCGGCTGTCAATAATTATCTAACCTTGTATTATTGAGTCATGGACGCATATGAATGGCGAATAGGCACAACTACTATACGGGCAGAATTAGCATAGAACAATAGAAGCATAAAAGTGCGTACCCTGCAGTAAAATTTAGAGGCAGTCTCTTAAAGCGCTAGTTCCGCTCTATACATGTCAGAACTATATCTGAACTAGTGCAAAACGGCTGCAGAGAAGGACAGTGTTGCCGTGTTAGCCCTTTGGTGGCTAAATTTAGCTACCACATACTTATTTTGGCCACATAAATTTAAAATTGCCCCTAGCCCCTTTTTAGCCTTTTTTAGAATTTATTCATACTTGGCATGAAAACGTTGTATATGCTTAATTTGTTTTTTTTTTTGCAGTCATGTAAGAGATGAATTTTTAAACTAAGAAAGACTGATATATATACATATATGTATCGTATACTCTTTACGCTTTCATCCATACATACTGTAAAAGTGTGGGGCTGTTAACTTATCTGTTAACGATTTAACTATAGTTTAAAATAGATAAGTTCACGGCCCTTAATATACCAAATTTGTTAAACGACCCATCAAGTCGATTGACCGTGTATGTTCTTGTGGTGTGATTGTACCGGCATACTGGTGTCGTGAGTGGTGAAATTAGCTCCATTTTCTAAGTAAAAAGTATTTTGGCCTAAATGGCCTATATGAGTCAAAGCCGTGTTTGTGGAAGATTACGTTCACGATATTGCAGTTGTGAATTACAAAAAAAAAAACAATGCTTAACAAAATGCTAGAAAAATTATGAAATTTCAGCTCTAATCATTTCAACCTTTCCTCAACCTCATTTTTAAAGAAATAAATATTGTATCAGCATGCTGGTAAGTTATATGCTTCGAGCCTGATGGTACAATCACTTGATGGAACCACCAAGCTGGTGTCGTATATTTCCCCTTCTATACAAAAAGGTTTTTGGTTGGATAAAATATTAGCTTTTTTCCAGAGTTCATTGTTTTTATATACCATTACTTATTGAAAATGTTTACGTATATACTTATATATGTATATGTAAGTAAAAAATTTTAGCTACCATTTTTAGCCACAACGATTTTTTTGGCTCTTTTTTAGCCCTTTTTTTAAAGGACGCGGCAACACTGGAGAGGGACAGTTGAAACTTTCGGTGTGTTAGTTGAGCTCTCTTGAGAAGTAAATTCACAAATTCTCACTTCTCGTACAATACGAAAATAGCTCAGCGGGAAGACCTCCGACTCCAATATCGTTGGTCGCTAGTTCAAATCGCGGTGGAGGCAGTTGTAATTTTCAGATTTAATAAATTTAAATTGTTGAGTTCCGCTTAAAACTTTAAGAGAAAATGATCAAATTTAATATAAATAAAATAAAAGAATAAAAAATATAAATAAAATGCAATCTGTAAAAGAACAGGAAAAATTAAAAAATGTCAAAAAATCCGAGAATCTAAATTTTTTTCATAAAAAACCTATTGTCGCAGATCTGTTCAAAACGGAAAAAGTTCAGAAAAGAAAAAATATCCAGTAATTTGGTTTAAAAATGTTTTCTCATAAAAAAACTTATTGGCCCAGAGCTGTCGAAAATGGAACCAGTTCAGAACTAGTTCCAAAGTTCTGCAGAGGTAACAATTTCCACTTCGTAGGACATCGCCATGTAAAAAGAGACAGTTGAAAGCATTGCGTTGGGATAGATCGAGAACCAGTACCCCCTCTTAATGAGCTAGTTCTGCGCTAGTTCTGAACTAGCGCAATTTCCTGCAGGGTATATACATATTTGCACACAAACATACCCATTTACACTCATATATACATGAGTATAAATATTCGAACACCACCGGTTATGACCCATGCATTTTACAGCCGCTGAGTCATAAGCGAGAGGCGATGAAACAACGCTCGCTTAGCAACTCGATCGTGACGCGCTGATTGTAGTCTACTTACAGAAAACTTAGAAAACTTACACCAACCTACACTAAAACATACACATACAAATAAAAAAGACACATCTACAATGAAAATAAAACAAGGTCCACGGAATCCCGAATTAATTTTGAAGCTTAAGTCGTGGAGCAAATCCCTTGTCAGTTACGCGGTTTTGCGAAACAACGATACGCCGTTTTTTACCTTAATTTTTTAATGCCTTAATGGTACTTAAAGCACTAATGTTAATGTACAAAATGTATGTATTAATTTTTGAAATTGAATTCAAATAAAATTTCAATGCATAAATTTTTAAAAATATAATGAAAATTTTTTCATTAAATTATCCAAACTACTTAATGCTAATGAAAAAAAGTTAATGCATTAATGTTAAATAATTTTGTTCGTTTGCCTTAATAAAAACCACGAAATTTATTTTCTAGTGAAATACCTATAAATAACCTCTTTTGGAAGGACTCCGAATAATTACTAATAGTTTTTCAGCTTCATTCTATCATGTTTATTTGAAGAAAAATTCTTGTAAACTTTGTTAGATATTTTATGAAAATAAAAGCAATGTGCTTGCAACTCAGTTTGCTTTTGTGGATTTTTATGTTGATTTCTGGTGCATACCGATTATATTATGGTTCAAAATCGGACGGATAGCCAATTTAGCAGCACAAGTCCACTACTGAAGACCGATTCTGATCTAAATCAATCAATTACGACAAATGCTATTGAATTTGACATAGTGAAAACCAACTTTAACTTCCGCCACTACGTAACGTAACGTAAGTTTCACTTTTCCAGTGTGGCCCTAGCGCACTTACTTCTTTTAAATTAAATAGAAATTAATAAAAGAAAATTTAGAAATAGAAAAGAATTTAATCAAAAAAGAAGAAAACAGTCCTCGAAAATTACAAAAATAGATAAATTTATTTAAAAATATAATATTTATTTTTAGAAATTTAAAATATAAAAATTAAAAAATAAATAAATAAATAAAATAAGATCCTAAAAATTAAATTAAATAAAAACTATATATTTCTTTTTGAAAAAATCTAAAAAATTCAAATAAAGTGAAACTAACAAAAGAAAAATAAATAAAGTTAAAAAGAGGTAGATAATAATAAATAAAATCAATTTTTAAAAATTAAATGAAATTAAAAATAAAGTTATTTTATAAATAATGAAATCAAAAAATTTAGTTAAATTAAAAAAGACAAAATACATAAAATAAGGTGCCAAATTAAGTTAAATAAAAAAACAAAAGAAATTCCGCTGTTGTAGGACTTGAACTCAGATCTTTCGAATTGCACGCAAGTGCTCTGCTCACTCGGCCATTGCGACTGCTGGAGCGTCGTGAGCTAAATGGGATACAAGCAGCGTTGCCGAATCGACGATTCCGTCATCATTTTGACGTTTATTTAGCTCAATGACGTTTTGACGATTTTTCCCTCGTAATGACGATTTTTTATTTTAGTTTTTCCACTAAATTACATATATATGTATGTATGTCAAAAATTTATTACAGGAAAACGTAATCCAAAATACAAACATGCGCTTATCTAGTTTTGTTCTAGANAGATCATGCGATTTGACGCCTTTAGACTATTTTTTGTGGGGCTACGTCAAGTCTAAAGTCTACAGAAATAAGCCAGCAACTATTCCAGCTTTGGAAGACAACATTTCCGAAGAAATTCGGGCTATTCCGGCCGAAATGCTCGAAAAAGTTGCCCAAAATTGGACTTTCCGAATGGACCACCTAAGACGCAGCCGCGGTCAACATTTAAATGAAATTATCTTCAAAAAGTAAATGTCATGGACCAATCTAACGTTTCAAATAAAGAACCGATGAGATTTTGCAAATTTTATGCGTTTTTTTTAAAAAAAAAGGTATCAAGCTCTTAAAAAATCACCCGTTACAACCGTGCTTTTAGTTATATTACATTTGTTCTAGAATTGTAACCAAACCGTTAATTTGCACTGCTTAAAGCCCGGAATGAAATAGACAGAAAAGTAGCAGAGGGAATTTATTCAGTTAAAATTATCTATCAGTTAATAAATGCTAATGTTACACTAACAGGTCTATTCTGAACGTTACCGAAGATTTTGTAACCGGAAAATTGTATTACCAAAAAATGTTACCAGTTCTTGTCACTGCAATTCTAGGTTCGTTGGTAATGCAGTTAAAATATTCAGCAATTAAGAATTGTGCAAATCCTGGCATTGCATATTTCACGGGGCAATAATTTGTTACCAGCTTATGAGATGGTAAGAAAATTTACCGGTTACAAAAGTACACAGAATGCGAAAAGGATTTAAAAATTGACAGGAACTTTATTTACCGGTTACAAACTTTTTATTACCAGCGCAGAATAGACCTGTAAGGGTCTTCAGATCCATTTTCGTAGTTTTGGTAAATTGTTGGTTGACACTCGGTAATTTTATCATCTGTGAACGTCATTTTCAGTTTTCTTTAGTAAGTCTGGTAAACTATGTTTATCAACAGCGGATTCGTAGCTTTTTTCAAAAAAAAAATAAAAAAAATAAATTATAACAAAAAATTTAAGGAATTTTACTTACTCATATGCTTTATGCCTTTCGGCAGCGGGCGGACTTAAAATTTAATAAATATCGAACAGTTGATTGCAGTTTACCAACTACTAGAAAATTTATCAAGCTTCCTTCACGATAATTCGGTAACCGGTACACCGATAATAAAATAATTTTACACAAACAAGATACATTGGGAAAAATTACCGATTACCGAGTACCAAGCTCGGTGTGAAGAGCCCTACTTTAAAACTGGATCAAAATTTTCAAAAACTTCGAACCAGTGGAGTTCAACTATTTAAAATCAGTTGTGTTTTGAATTGTTATTTTAAATTATCTTTAGCAATTGCAAATCCGCTTTTATTAACCCATATGCAATGTGGGCTCCATTTAGTTATGTAATGTGGGGCCATATTTATGGGGCCGTATGCATAAAACCTAAGCAAATGCTTTTTCTTAAAATTTTAGACCTTTTGCACAATCTGTTCAAATAACTTTAAGTTAAAGGTATGCAATTTTAAGAAAACGCAATTGCTTAGTTTTTATTTATACGACTCATTGTACGTAATTCCTTTGTATTTTTTATTTTGTTAAAAAAATACAATAAACAAAAATTTTACTATTTTTGGGCCAAAATTACGATTCTTTTAGGGTAAAGTGACGATTTTCCAGCGAAAACTTGCGACAACGGTGGATACAAGTGCTTTCCTCAAAATAAATTTTAACTTTGAGTGGTGAATGAGGTAGCTTTTTTTCTAAGACGTTTGTTCTAGAATAACAAAAGTTTGTTGCTTTTGTCTTACGAAAGACTTTTTACAATTATAGCCAGAATAGCCCTGTCTATTTTTGGCTCAATCGTTGCAGTAGTTTTCGAGTGTATAAACTACATGCCAACACCAAATAAGAGGGAGATATGACTAATATCTTCTTGAAGAAAATCCGCTGAGATATTAGTTTTTCTCTATTATATCCCTTTCCCTGCATTTGTACAATATATTGTACATTTAATTTTTTTAACATTGGGAGCGTGCTACTAAAAATCTTATTAATGTTTTTGAAAACAAATTAAATTTTATGATGTTTTGGAATGTCTCGAATAGATTATGTGAATTTCAAAATCGAAAACGTTTCAAAAATATTTTAAGAATTTAATTTAAATATATACCATTTTATAAAGTTCCATTGACACGCAACATGTGGTAATTTACTGTACAAAAAATACGTGAAAGTCAAGTAAAATCCCTAATAAATGCACATAGTATGGAAATATAAAAAGCTTTTCATCATATAAAAATGCTAAAATTAAATTATCATGATGTAAAATATTTTTCCCGAGTGGTAAAAAAAATACAATATATTGTACATTTACAATCAAAGATTGTTAGTGTCTTGTACAATATATTGTACAAACGTCCGCAAAGGTTGTAGTTGAACAGGCAATTAGGGTGGCTTTTGCCGTGGTTTTTGAAGAGCTTGTGCGCTTTTGTTGCAGTAAAGGGTAGGTTTTTGATTTCTTGATCTACTTATGGCAGAAAAACCGGAAAGGTTTATTAAAACGGGTCATTTGTATTTTATAATGTTATTGTATCCGAAATTTTTCAAAATTTCTTTATATAATTCTCTTCTCATGGAGAAAATTTAAAATTTTTTAATGCAAATCTAAACTAAAGATACTAAAAAAGATGTAAAATATTCATTCCAACATATCTGCAGTAAAATCAGTTATTTTGTACCTAAATAAGTTCATTTTCAATGAAATAAAAGTTTTATCAAACTTAGTGAAATATTTATTGAGTTTTTTTGAGTACTTTTACTCCTTTGCGGACTTTTGTACAATATATTGCACAAATTTGAGGTAGCTGTAATAGCTACCTAAAACAACTTCTGAATATTTTTTCTTTACTTTTGGTATTATGATGCTCTATGAACCTTGTAATTAAGAGGAACATTTTTTATATTCATCAGGTACGGATTTGACCGGAAAGGGATATTGGGAAAGTTTTGCTATGTGCATTCATCGCACCATTTTGTTATGTGCTTATATATAAATTGAATATTTTAACTTGACCGCACTGTTGTTTCGATACTGACTACATAACAAAGCGTGAAACTTTTAGTGTGACGAGGTAAACTATTGAGCATTTATTTTTATGATCCATTCTCAGAATTTTATTTGGAGGATTTCATCTCTTATGGTCTGATTCGCATAACTTCGCACAACTTCGCATAAATTTCAAACTGTAATTTCATATCTACATTGTATGTATTATGTATGTATTCCATTACCCAGAAATTAGCAGAACTTTTAAAAACTTAGATTTTGCTTCACATTTTCTTAAGTTACACTTTTAGTGCACTGGTACAAATGGTTGTGCCAAGTTATGCGAAGTATGCATAATTAGACCCTTAGATTATGAAATAGTTTTTCATGATTGTTTTCGTTTTATTGTCAAAAATAATCGTTAGTGTTATAAGTTAGTATTAAAAAATATCTTCAAAACAAGCTTTCTAAATATATATCGGGCCATAAATACGTGTTTTTCAAAAATGTCGACTCTTGCGCCACCTACCGTCAAATTTTTTGGGGAAGTTATTTCTTTTAATATAGGCAATATATGTATCTTTATTATAAATATAAACTAAGTCACAATAGATGCAGGGTTTCGAAATATGTCTAACCGCGCCACATATCGGCTAAATTTTTGTGAAATTATTATTATTAATTATTATATGATATACATAAATCGATTAAAAAAATTTAATCATTAATCGTACAGGTGATTGCGATTAATTAATTTTAATCGTTGATCGCTATTAACATTTTGATCGTTAATTTTTAATCCTTAATCAGGTTATCATTTTGCCAACACTGATCAAAAACAATTTATTTAAGAACTCCTTGTTGAACTCTAGCATCTCTTAACCTTATTTTTTTCGGAGCTTCTAACTTTGACTGACCTGATTTCGAAGTCAATTTAACTATTTTTGATTTGCTACGAGCCGTGAATACCACCACTGACAGGTTGCTAAGTCTGCATTTATCAGTTTTTTGGCTTAGATTTTAAATTTTTGAATTGTCGCTAAACCTGTGGCTTGTGTATGCCTGGGTTTTACATTGATAAGCATAAGTATAAAGGTGATATGTGCGTGTGACCAAAGCGAATTTCTCATGGTCAATGTTGTTCCACAAAGTCTTATCAATTGGCAAACGTGCTTGAAATATTTTTGGTGGTTTCGTGTGCGTTAAAGTCACCGCTGCTAGAGCAAGTTTTATCACTCTTAGTTTTCGAAATGGCTACCCAATAAAATAATTAAGTTGTGGTTGTGAGCTTAGTAATGTACATACATTTAGCTTATTGTGCCGGGTAGTAGCTGGTGCACTAACGAGTTATGACTTTCCTCACAAAGTAATTGGGATTGGCCGCTCTCGAAGTTTGTATCCAGTGATGAAATGTCAAAACCATGCAAACCATTGTGAGCGAACTTAGGTGATTTGATGTCAAACAGGTTTAGTTTTTAACCGACTTCCAAAAAAGGAGGAGGTTATCAGTTCGTCGGAATATATTTTTTTTTTTTATGTATGTTACCGCATAACTTTGGACCACGTCAACCGATCCGATCAGCGGATCATGAGATATATATATATAAATTTTTTTTTTATATGGGAGTTGAAGTCGGTTTTTTTTTTTTTGCTAAAAATTACTAGTTAAAGTTCAATTCAATACGACTCAAAAATCGGATTAACCACAGACTGCAGAACGAATGCATTTTTGCAACTCAAATTTAGGTCATCTAGATTTTCTTTTTAAATCTCAAGAAATCTAAACATAAAATCGCTCACTAACAAAGTTTAACCTTTCTGACGTATATTCTTTACTCACTCACAATGAAACATACAGCCCTATTTATAGTAAAAAAAATTCGACTCTGAAGTTAATTGCAGCTTTTTGAAATAATTTTTAATGGGATATCTGTCAAAAAATCTACAACTAACTATGGAGTCGAACAATTAAAAAAGCACTGTTTTCTAAACGATCGAACTACCGATTTTATTCTTAATCGTTTCTGTTCAGTGATACGCAAATTTGCTAAGCCCAAAATAGTCACAGAAAATATGATCAAGGAATACAAAAAAATTTAATTTTAAATCTATATCTAAGGTGGCGAATTTAGAACTGCTTCGGAAGTAGAGAAAATAGGATGTAGAATGAACTATATATCATCTGCGAAAAGAGGCTTGTTTACTATAAATACATATTTGTTTGCTCAGCTACAGCAAAAGGTACATATCGATGGTCCTCTGCAATAACAACACAATTCAAACATTCAAAACTCTTACCACTGCTAAGTGGCTAACGTCTCTAATCCTTGTATTATCTATGTATAATGCTAGTTCTTTAGTAAGGATTAAACATGGATTGCGAAGTTTATGCTGCCGCATTAGTAGTTCTGGTAAAACAACAATACTCGTATGCACTTTATTAATCATACATTCATACATAAATGCACAAAAACTTGCATTATTCTGTACATTAATATATATACATAGTATATATGTATCTACATACGTATAATATATCTCATTAATCAAGGTTAACTCGCTAAGACCTATAAATTAGCATAACGTATGTACGAGTTATATAGATGCTCTGCAATTGCGTAAATGTCTAAGCGTAGTTTTTAAAGCCGGGGTACATATTTACTCGCATGTATATTAGATGTAAATTCAATAAAGTAAATATTTTAAGTGGGGTGGTTAGGTGTAGTGCTACCCAAGTTTACACTTAGTGTTCAATTAGCGCATAAAAGCGCCATTTTGGTGCGGTTCTCGTGGAAACTGATATTTTATTATACCGTAGCCTACCTGTCAAACATTCCTGCAGTTTAATCAAACCCGTCAGAACCACTTATGAATTTTTATATGTCGCGTATTGTAGCACTAGATAAATCCGCTAACTGCCTCGTTATGTGTTTCCTGAACCTTTTATGTCTCGAGGAAGTCAAACCCGGAAATTCGCATAGGAAATGAAATACTGTTTTTTCCCAGCAATCTAAGCCACATGTTTTGCTATCGGCAATGACCGGTGATAGTCGCTACAATTCTAAATACTTCTACACTTTACCTTCATACTTAGCAGCTTCTGCTAAAGTCAGGCCAAAGCTATTGTGCAATCTTGTAAGTCTGGATCTCAGACCACCTCCTTTTTGCAAGTTTCCGAAGGTGGAAGTAGATTTCTGTTTGTATTTGCCAAACAAGCTCCCGCCTTGGCCAGTTCGTATGATTTCTCGTTACCTACAATGTTCCTATGCCCGGGAATCCAGAAAAGAGAGAGGGCATTGGCATCTTGCATTCACTGACTAGCTTAGACTTGGTTTGAGTAGATAATAAAACCAATATCATATATATATGATATTGTTTAATATCATGCAGTGCCCAGAAATATGCTATCATGGTTTTCCAGCCAAGGGAATCGATTAACACCAAGCTTCTCAAAATATACACGAGTCTCCATACCGCAGTCCATTTTGGAACCATCAGCGTAGATACAGATGGCTTCCTTATCGGCTTTTGGCACCTCCTCCATTCTCTTCTGGAAACCGCACATGTACATTTAAACAAAAATCGAAGCTTTAAACCAGATAGTCCGTGGTTTATTTGCTATCGGGGTAAGTCTTAAGATTGAGGTATGCCCGGAATTTCGGTGACAGGTAATAAGATCAACGGAAATAAGGTCAATTGACTTTATTTCCCACCCTGGTGCGAAATAGTGTCAATTGACATTATTACCTTTTTAAAAACGAAATAAAATCCATTGACATTATTTCTCTTTCAAACATTAAATTTGCTTAGCTTCGCGGCGGCCCGCGTTAGCGGTCCACACCGCGCGAGTTATATGTATATAACTAATTATTATTATTTAAATTGTTATTTGTTAAACTTGTTAAGGTATTTACCACTGTTCAACAGTTCTACTGTTTATTTCCTTTTATATTTAAACATGTATGTATCTAAAGAAATTGAAAACGAAAATTTATGTTTCAAAAATTTTAAAAAATATATTCATTCAATTTTCATACAACAAACTAAGAACATGGTATCTCTTTAAACGAACTACGGATTTGATTGGCGCAGGCAACAACGGACCTTTTCTTTTGTTTTTTCTTTGGAAAATCCTCAAGGACGCTAGCAAGAAATCGCAAACCAGCATATACATATATCCTTGAAACGAAAAAAATATATATATTTAAAAAAAAAAAAACAGTTAAATAATTACCAAATATAATACATATAATACAGATAAGTTCATACTAAACTAAATAAATAAAATTAAAATAAACTAAAGCAATATTGAAAGGCTGAAGAATTCTACAAAAATCTGGATAAATCTCGTTTATTGTGGAATATTACGAATTTCATCGTATCAAGGCGTACATCCTTTTCAAAGGATCATTTCAACTATTTAATTTAGGGAAATACGATCTGCTTATTATTTACAATATTAAATAAATATATATATAGTGACTAAAGAAAATAATTAAATAAATTATCATGTCCTTGCCATTAACTTCAAGAGACATTATCAAGGATGCTCAAGCCATTCCAATTTTTAAAGGCGATGATACATATGCATTATCGTCATTCATCAGGGAAGTAGAATCGGTACAAGCACTTGCAGGAGGTCAAGAAGTTTTACAAGAATATATATATCAACGAGTGATCCTCAATAAAATACAAGGATCAGCTATCCATATTCTTCGAACACTGGGACCAATACCATCATGGGATTGTGTGAAACACGCAATGATTAAAAATTTCGGAATTAAAGAGTCGTATGACGAATTATACAAACGTGCCCATACAGCGATCAACAATGACATAGTGAGTTACTTTAAGTATCTTTCTAATATTTGTTATAAAATTAACGAAAAATATGAATTTGACAAAGATAAACCTGTTGACGATAAACGAGTTGAAAGATAAACGAGTAGACAAATTTATACAACGAATTTTTTTAAATAACATTGATATTAATAGGGCTTCTATAATTATAAATTCAAAATTAACTAATATTAGGGATTCCTTTCAATTATTAGAAGAACATGGTTTAATTCGAAATGAAAATAAATATGAAACACAAAATTTTAAAAGAAACTATAACCAAAATTTTGTAAAATGTACACAATATCCAAATTCAGAATTTCAATATAAACATTCTTTAATGCCTAATCATTTTAATAAAAATTCCTCTAACTCGCAAAATGTTTTGAATCGATCTTCTCAAGTACGTAGTAGCAATCGTACTTATTTAACACAGGAACCGTCTACTCGATATAATAATAGTAATGGTAGAAATTTTAATATCACATCACCAATGGATATGAAGGTATAAATTTTGGTACAATAGCCTCAGCGAATCATTACCTTTAATTAAATTAACTATCGATAATGAAACAATTTTAGCATTGATTGATACAGGCTCAACCACTTCCTTACTTGACATGAATAAATTACCTCATTATAAAAGAATACCATTAAAACCAAATATTTGTTTTACGTCTTTAAATAATAAAACGAATATTACTCACGAGATAATCACCAACGTTCCTATAGAATTTAACGAAAATTCAACAATGTCGTGGAAATTAACTGATTTTAAAAATAAATACTTTTATGCAATTATAGGACAAAACATTCTTACACCAATGCGTAGTGTTATAGATATGTATAATAAAACTATTACATTAAATGATACAACAATTAATTTTTATAAATCATTTTTTTTATGAAATTAATATACTTGAAGAAATTAGTATAGATAAAAAAATACTTGAACATCTATTTAATGGCTTAAATGCACAAGAAGAACAAGCCCTTAAAAAGATTTTTAATTCTTATACAGATTTAATATTTATAGAAGGTCAAGGAATAGTACAAATACTATAGAACATGAAATTAAAACAATAACTGACAAGCCCGTTTATTCAAAATTGTATCGTTATCCACAGATACATGAAAAAGAAATTTGCAAACAAATTGATGATATGCTTAAACAGGGAATTATAAACAATAGTCCACTTTGGATTGTTCCCAAAAAAAGCGATATAACGGGAGAAAAAAATGGAGAATTGTTATCGATTACAGAGCGTTAAATAATATAACGATTGATGATAAATTTCCAATTCCAAATATTGAAAATATATTAGATAAATTAGGCCGTGCCCAATATTTTACTACTATTGATTTCGCAAAAGGATTTCACCAAATTATAGTCAAAGAAAACGATCGTTTGAAAACTGCATTTTCAACTCCTTAAGGGCATTTTGAATTTGTCCGTATGCCATTTGGACTCAAGAATGCTCCTTTTCAAAGACTAATGAACAATATTTTGAGAGATTTAATTAATAAAATATGCGTGGTTTATTTAGATGACATTTTAATTTTTTCAACAAGTCTTCAAGAACATATAAGTGATATTAAACGAGTCCTAGAAAAACTTAAGCAAGCGAATTTAAAAATTCAAATAAATAAATGTAAATTTTTCGCAAAAGAAACTTTGTACTTGGGCCATATTTTAACTCCTGAAGGCGTAAAGCCCAACACAATTAAATTTGATCAAATTTTAAAATTACAATTGCCAAAAACTATTAAACATATTAAATATTTTCTTAGTATAACCGGTTATTATCGTAAATTCATGAAAGATTTTTCGAAGGTAGCATATCCAATGATAAAATATTCAAAAAAAGGCGTTAAATTGAATATTAATGATCCGAGCTATATTAATGCCTTTGAAAAACTCAAGAAAATAATAACAGAACCGCCGGTACTAAAGTATCCAGATTTTGGTAAAAAATTTCAACTCGTTACAGATGGAAGTTGTGATGCTCTTGGTGCTGTTTTACAGCAAGATGGTCATCCAATATGTTTTGCAAGCAGAACATTGAATGATCATGAAAGAAATTATTCGGCTACTGAAAGAGAGTTACTTGCTATTGTGTGGGGAACTAGTTATTTTCGGCCTTATTTATATGGCAATAAATTTGAGATTCTTCTGACCATCAGCCTTTAAGATGGCTTTTTGTTAAATCGCAGGGGAAGATGAGCCCTAGATTACATCGTTGGCTAAATAAATTAAGTGAATTCAATATAACTGTTACTTATATCAAGGGTAAAGAAAATCAAGTTGCAGATTTTTTAAGTAGAATTAATGCTGACAAAAATGAAATTAATTTGTTAACTACTTCTGTAGATTCTCTGTATAATAACATAATAAGTGATTCTGACACCATTCATTCTCAATTTGAAGACGTCCATGACCATATTTCCATTTTAGATACTGTAGTAAATAGATTCAAAATACATATTATTTTAACAAATAATAAATTAAAAGAAGTAGATATAAAGCATAGAAATACAAAAATTTTTGTTAGTTCTTTTGACTTAGAAAATAATTTAGAAGAAATTTAAAAAAAATATATAATAAAAAAATATATATTATATATATATAATATAAGGTAAAATAGGTATATACACAGAGGTGGACGATCATCAGTATATAGTTTTGCAAAACAAAATAGTAGAATTATATAGAGGAATTAGTGATATCAAATTTGTTCGTTGCTCTTATCATGCCAAATATATAGATTCGGAGGAAGAGGCTTATAGGCAAATTCATAATTATCATAAAAATTAAACTAGTCATACGGGTATAAATGAAAACTACTTGGGTTTAAAAAAATTAATTTATATTCCTAATTTAAAAACCTTAATAAATAAATATATTAATAATTGTGTTATTTGCAGTAAATCTAAATTTGATCGTAATCCTATCAGAGCTAAATTCCACCTAACTGAAACTCCAACGGACATAAAGCAAATTGTACACATGGACATTTACACCAATTCAAAGTCAAATTTTTTAACATTGATCGATCGTTTTTCAAAATTTGGTACTGCATATTATTTGGAAGATAGAAATAATCAAACTATAATAGAAAAATTAAGGCTTTATAAATCTCAAAAAGGATATTTCAAAAATTGATGTGCGATGAGTTCAAAAGCATAAATATTAAAGAATATTTAAGATAAGAAAATATAGAATTGCATTTGGTAAAACCGAATAATCATACCGGCAATGCCGACATAGAAAGATTGGATAATACAATTTCAGAGAAAATAAGAGTGATGACTTTGGAACAACCATCTCTAAATATTAAAGACAAAATCAGTAAAGTAATAGAATATTATAATAACACATATCATTCAGTCACAAAAGAAAAACCAATAAATGTTGAATTTGGATATTGTAATAAAATAAAAATATATGAAAATATTTTGTTAACAAAGCAAAAATGTATTGATAATAAAAACAAAACTAGAGAAAATTGTACAGAAAATAGAACTACGGGATACATAAAGAATTATAAAGCTTTGCGGAACAAAGAACAATCAAAATATATAAGTTCTAATTTAGAAAATATTCATAGTTCCAATATTAAAAGAAAATTTGTATACGATAATACTATTTAAATATAAGTTTAATTAGCAAAAAATAAATAAAAAATTAGATTTGTATAATTATTAACTTAATGAATTCGAATATAAGAGGTATCTTAAATTCTAGCGATGGGGAAGTTATATGTATAGTACTAATTATTATTATTTAAATTGTTATTTGTTAAACTTGTTAAGGTATTTACCACTGTTCAACAGTTCTACTGTTTATTTCTTTGTTTGTTTAAACGTGTATGTATCTATAGAAATTGAAAACGAAAATTTATGTTTCAAAAATTTTAAAAAATATATTCATTCAATTTTCATACAACAAACTACGAACATGGTATCTCTTTAAACGAACTACGGATTTTATTCGGGCGCCAAGCTCACGCTCGCGCCCCGCGCGACCGGCGCACACACCACGTCACGCTACGCTGCGGCACCCCATTTTGCAATTTGGCACAAAGTGCCAAAATGGCACTTTTGTAAAAAAAAATTACATTTCAGTACATTTTTGTGAAATCCTTTGCGGGCAGTTCTTTTTCTCAACTAAAATTTTCTAATTTATAAAGGCTATTCAACTGATTTATCTTATTTTATCATTGCACTTTTGTTTGGAAAATGTGGCTTTATTTTATTGCTAAATGTGAATGATTAAAGGGAATGACACCTTTTTTGGCACTTTTACTTTTCTATTTGGCACTTTTTTGTCCTCAATATGGCACCTCATAACTAAGGATAGTTGGCAGCCCTGATTGGAAGATTTCTGCTGTGTTGTGAGACAACAACTTGTCTGCAGTAAAAAAGCATATAATTTGTGTTTCAAAAGTGTGGGAAAACCAATCAATTAACTTATATGATCTCGGTTCCGATATTAAATAATCAATAGTTGTTTATACCCGCATTTTGGCACATTGGCTCGTTGAATGTGCCATCTAATAAATAGTGTCGTCATTCTCCTTAGCTGCTTTTAAATGATGTCGTCACAAATTTCTGGCACGAGTTTTAGCACAAAATCATTAATTTTAAATTATTTCCTACTGAAATGACAAATAATTTTTATTTCGAGCACCAAAAAGTAAACAAATGCCGATATCAAACCGGCAAGCGCCTTACAACGCAAGTTTTTAAAAGAAATTGTAAAATAAAATTTTTTGATATAAGTTTACTTCATACAAAATAAAAAATACAGTATTTGTATTTACGACTTTAAAACGAAACATTCGCAAAACAAAAACGCTTGTTATAATATATTAAATTTTTTTATTGAGAGAACAAATGAAATTAAGGAAATAGCGTCGAAAATGCGTATTTTAAAAACTAAAATGTAACATTTTAGAATATTGTCCAAACAATTTGAAGTGCGACACAGTTTTCAACAAGCAATATAAAACTAGACATTTTTAAAATAAAAACTTTAATTTATTTTCAGTTAATTAGGTATGAAAAATATTTAAAACTAAAATGTTTTGCATTAGAATTTAAAAAGCTACCTAGCTATAATGAAAAACATTCATATGGAAAAAATGTGTTAAGATAAATAAGTTACTTCAATCTTCAGGAAAGGCGATGAAGTATATAAAAACAATACTGCCATTCTAACCCCTAACTACATATAAGGGACATTGGTGGACTCCTTTGACCGAAAAAAGCTTTGGTAAGAGTAACTTAAACAAATTCTTATGGGTTATTAAATAATAATTTAAGACTTTCTTAATTTAAATTACAGGATTTGACCAGCGTGAAGCAAAATTAGCAGGCCCAGCTTGGAAGTAAGGCAGGAACATCTGTATGCATGTATTTATGTGTGTATGTGTATAGTAATATGTAAAACATCTGTATTTCATTTACTAAATGTTGTAACTTATTTATAAGTATATGTACATCAATATATTTTCGACAATGTGTGTACCAAACGACTTGTTGTGATTGAATAAAAATAAAATTAGAAAATCATATTTGAAAACGCATATTTTTAAAATTAAGAAAAAACATTTTAGGATTCAATTTCAACATGCGCATATTCAATTATCAAACAATCGTTTTTAAAAACGATTTGAAAATGTTCGTATCGAAAACAAAAACATGGATTTGGAAATTGAATTGAAAATTTTCGTTCTCAAAATTTAAATAAATATTGTAGGTGCAAATCTGGGTCAAAACGTTTTTAAAAGTAAAACGTTCCATACAAATTTGAAAACGAAAATTTCTCTGTGTATCAGGCTGTGGGATGAACACTATTTTATTGATTACTAGCTATACCCTGCCACGCTTTGCTGTGGCATGGATGATAAATTATTAACGAAACAAAGCATAAGCGAATGTCAATCGAATTCGGAACTGCAATCTTTAAAATTGAAATACTGTATCGCTCGGAATCATGGGAATTATTCACCTTTGAAAGGCCACGTAAAAATCTTTACCTACACTACGTTCTTCATCAATTTCTTAACTACGAGTCGCGTAATGTTGCGGAGTTTTAGCTGATTAATATTCCCCAACGTGATAATTGGTACATCTTTTTTTCAATTCAGTATGTGGGGTCATCCCTGGAAGATCAATCGATTTCAAAAATTCCGCTGGATATTTAACTGATTCGTCTTCTTCCACAACGGTGTTTATCGACGCATATGTTATTGTTTAAGCGACTTATGCATTTCCCGCTTAAACAAAGAACAGCGAACACACAGACGCACTTGTTTTTAAAGGCACTTCGCTCGGTTTAATTGGGTATGCATTTTTTATGCAATTCTAAAATATCTCTTCGCTGAACTTAGTGAAGTGATAAGTCGCTGGCATTTTCAGCTATGGTCAACGCTAACCCAGCTTGGCTATCACACGGTGCTTTGAGCATCACCCAGACTCCACTCCCGGAGTAATTTTTGGCATGGTATTAAGCTACTGCTTACAAACCACACTGGGGCTCTGCACGAATGCATCCCTGGATAAATCCCAGCTCATTTCCCAGCAGCCTAAGGCAGCTAGAGCATGACTCCTCCAATGGAGTCCCACAATGAATACACGGTGAAACGGTCACATCTTGCGCT